>NC_046000.1:5606805-5666678 GCF_010909765.2 Amblyraja radiata | reverse complement strand
CTGTTATTTTCCTTATTTTGAAAATTTTGGTAAGAGATTATGACGCCGTGAATATATGCCTTGAAGGTTTCCCATAATAGCGGTGCAGAAATACCCGGCGTGTCATTTATTTCCAAAAAAAATTTTTGTTTGTTCTTTTATATACTCATAGCCCTGCGGGTTATTTAATATGTGTGCGTTGAATCTCCAAAAAGGTTTTATACCTGGCATTCCCTCAATTTTAAGTATAAAAGTCAATGGTGAATGATCAGAAATAATACTATTATGATATGATGGTTTATTCATATACGGGATTAATTTTGTGTCCAATAAGAAATAGTCAATTCGTGAATAAGTTTTATGAACTGATGAGTAAAATGAATATTCCCTACCACTTGGATTTGCTATTCTCCAAACATCAGCTATGTTGTTATTTTTTATATAAGTATTTAAAAATTCACAGGTCTTAGTTTTAACAAGACGCTTCCCTACCTTTATTGATTTATCTAAGTATGGGTCTATAACACAGTTAAAATCTCCCCCCATTATTATATTTTGATAATTATGCTCTGCGATTAAATCTATTATTTTCTTAAGAAATTGTGGGTTATCAAAATTAGGCGCGTAAATATTTATCATAGTTAATGGTGTATTGTAAATTTCTCCCGTGACTATAACGTATCTTCCCTCTTTATCAGATATGGATTTCTTTAATTTTAAAGGTATACCCATCCGAATTATAATGGCCGTGCCTCTTGCTTTAGAGGTGAATGAGGAGTAATAGGTTTGACCTATCCAGTTTGCCCTTAATCTGATCTGAGTTTGTTGTTTCAAATGTGTCTCTTCTTTGGCTCGTTCGCACCTCTGATGTTCCAACTACAGAAAGTGAGACCTCCGATATTTATTCGACTATTATCTTGCATTGGCTATTATTACCAGACTGTATGATTCATGTGATGCAGCCAAGTACCTCGGAATCCCGATTCCAGGGTTGTCCTTCATAATTTCTGCAGTAGTTTTAAATCTCCTGACACTATTAAACATAATTAAGGGAAAGAGAAAAACATAACATAAAGTGTACATAAAAATTGTTAAGTCATAAAACACATAATTGTGAATAAACAAAAAAAGTGAGTGTAAGTTATCAAAAAAGCGATATCTTATTAAAAAAAGCCACCAATGGTAGCTAGGATGGTAACTGAATTGATCAATCCTTTTAGGAAATAGAGGAAGGGTAAAAGAGGTATATATCATGTGTAGACAGCTGAGATGAAGCAAATCTAGTAACTGGAAAAGCAAAAGACCAAAAAGAGGACACTAGATATCTTTGGCAGAGTAGGTTATAAAAGGGGTGGATTTGTGTATATTAAGAGCTAAAAGTTACATGAACTGAGGGATTCAGTGAAGAGAACTACGATGTCTGGTAACATATCAACATTGAGAGGCAGAGATAAGGTAGACAGTCAAAACATTTTTGCAGGTTGCAAATGTCCTGTACCAGCGGGCATAGCTGTAAGATGAGAGGGAGAAAGCATAAAGGACTATGTGGGGCAGGTTTTTTACTAAGAATAGTGGGGGTCTTGTTTGCATTGCCTGCGTTGGTGGTGGCAGATACAATAGTGGTGTATAAGAGGCTTTTAGATAGGCACATGAGTGCAGGGAATAGAGAAGTATGGATCATGTACAGGCAGATGAAATCAGTTTAATTAGGCATCATGTTTGGCACAAACATTGTGGGCTGAAGGACCCGTACTGTTCTACGTTCAATCTGGAAAGAGGCACTGGTGGTCTTATACTGCATAAAGAAGAGTAAATCCCAGGGGCCTGATCAAGGCTATCTTTGGACATTGTGTGAAACCAGGGAAGAAAATGCAGAGGCTCTGCAGAGATATTTGTATTACTGTTAGGCATGGCTGAGATACCGGAAGACTATGTGGTGCCTTTACTTAAGAAAGACAGTTTGGGAAAGGCAGGGAACTTCAGACCAGTGAGCCTAATGTTAGTGGTGGGAAAGTTACTGGTGGGGATTATGAGTGGATCCACTTGCAATTGGAAAGGCAAGGACTGAGGAGGAACAGTCATGATGGTTCTGTGCATGAGAAATCATGCCTCACGAATTTGACTGGGTTTTTCAAAAAAGGGACCATGGAAATTGGCGAGGGAAGGGCAGTAGATGTTGCCACATGGACTTTAGCAAGGCCTTTGACATGGTCATGTATGGTACACAGGTCCAGAAGTTAGACCATAAGGGATCCAGGGTGAGCTATTCAATCGATAGAAAACTGGCTATAGACGTGGTTGTGTCGAGCTGTTTAGAGTTTGGCATATGACCAGTGGTGTGCTGCAGGGATCAGTGCTGGGTCGACTGTTGATTATCATCTATGTCCATGATTTGCATGAGTATGCGATTGCCTTGGTTAGTAAGTTGATGGATAATACATTAGTGGTACAGTCGACAGTGAATAAGGTTATCTAAGATTGCCACAAGATTTAAATCAGCTGGGACAGAGGCCCAAGGAATGGCAGATGGAACTTAACTTGAACAAGTGCATAGTTTTTCATTTTGGCTGCACAGCAAATGTCACCAGACTGTTGGAAGGAGGTACACAAAATTGCTGGAGGAACTCAGCGGGTGCAGCAGCCATCTATGGAGCGAAGGAAATAGGCGACGTTTCGGGCCGAAACCTTTCTTCAGACTGATGGGGGGTGGGGAAATTTTGTGTACCTTCGATATTCCAGCATCTGCAGTTCCCTTTTGAACAGACTGTTGGAAGGATGTGGTTTTGCTGGAGAGAGTACAAAGAAATTCAGCAGGATGTTGCCTGGACTGGAGGACTTTAGCCATGGGGGGAGCTTGGAGAAGCATGGTCTGTGTTTCAAAAACATGAGGGATAGGTTTGAGGTAAGGCACATGGAGTTTTAAAGGAAATCAAAGGGTTATTTTTACAAAGGGATAGATTGATATCTGAATCATGTGCTAGAGAAGGTGGCGGAATCGGATACAGTCACCGTGTTTAAGAAACATTTAGACAGATGGATAAATAGGTGGCATATAATAATAATAATAATAATAATAATAATAATATATTTTATTGTCATTACACATAAGTGCAACGAGATTTGGTATGCAGCTTCCATCCGATGTCATAACATAAATAACTAATAATATTTAGATTTAGATACGCCGAGAACATGGTTTGTAAAAGAACAGTAAAATAGTCAAAACAGTTCAAACAGACTAAAGTGCAGATGTGTCTGTGCGACGTGACCATCCGAGGGAGACAGTCCAGGGGGGGGGTGGGGGGCACTCAGCAGGGCCGGTTCAGAGCCGCTATAGCTCTGGGAATGAAGCTGTTCCTGAGTCTGGAGGTTCGGGCGTAGAAGGCCTTGTAACGTCTGCCTGCCGGAGGGAAGTAGTTCGAACAGTCCATTACAAGGGTGTGAGGAGTCTTTATGGATGCTGACGGCCTTCCTGAGGCACCGTGTGTGGTAGATGCCCTCCAAGGCTGGTAGCTGTGTCCCAATGATCCTCTGCGCTCTGTGGACGACGCGCTGAAGAGCTCTCCTCTCCGTCTCCGTGCAGCTGAGATACCACAAAGAGATGCCATACGTTAATATGCTCTCTGTGGTGCAGCGGTAGAACGTTGTCAGCAGCTGTTGGGGCAGACCAGTCTTTTTTAATGTCCTCAGGAACAACAGTCATTGCTGTGCCTTCTTGACCAGCGCAGCGGTGTTGGTGGACCATGTGAGGTCCTCAGAATGTGAGTGCCCAGAAACTTAAAGCTGGACACTCTCTCCACACTTTCCCCGTAGATGGAGATTGGGGGTTATTCTCCATTATGGGACGTCCTGAAGTCAATAATCAGCTCCTTGGTCTTGGAGGTGTTTAGTGACAAGTTGTTACGTGTGCACCAGTCCGCCAGGTTCTGCATCTCCGCTCTGTATTTTGTTTCATCGCCATTGGTGATCAACCCAATCACTGTTGTGTCGTATGCAAACTTCACGATGGTGTTGGTGTCGAATGCAGGAACATAGTCGTGAGTGAAGAGGGAGTAGAGCATGGGGCTTAGTACACAGCCCTGTGGTGTGCCGGTGCTCAGGGTGATAGTGGAGGACAGGTGCGGGCCCAGTCTCACTGCCTGCGGTCGCTCCGTCAGAAAGTTCAGGATCCAATCGCATATCGGCGAGTTGAGGCCTAGCTGGTGGAGTTTGGTGTGAGCTTGGTGGGGATGACCGTATTGAATGCAGAGCTATAGTCAATGAAGAGAATCCTCACGTACGTGCCCTGTCTGTCCAGGTGAGTCAGGACAGTGTGAAGAGCCAGAGAGATGGCATCCTAGGGAGGCTATTTGGGTGGAACTGAGAAGTGGGAAAGGTGTAGCAACACTTATAGGAGTGTATTATAGACCGCCAAATGGGGAGCGAGAATGGAAGAGCAAATATGTAAGAAGATAGCGATATTAGTAGTAAGCACAAGATAGTGATTGTGGGAGATTTCAATTTTCCACACATAGACTGGGAAACACATTCTGTAAATGGGCTGGATGATTTGGAGTTTGTAAAATGTGTGCAGGATAGTTTTTTGCAGCAATACATAGAGGTACCTACTAGAGGAGGGGCAGTGCTGGACCTCCTGTTAGGAAATGAGACAGGTCAGGTGGCGAAGGTATGCGTTGGGGAGCACTTCGGGTCCAGTGATCACAATACCATTAGTTTCAATATAATTATGGAGAGGGTCAGAACTGGACCTAGGGTTGAGATTTTTGATTGGAGAAAGGCTAACTTTGATGAGATGCGAAATTATTTAAAAGGAGTGAATTGGAACATTTTGTTTTATGGGAAGGATATAGAAGAGAAATGGAGGACATTTAAAGGGGAAATTTTAAGAGTACAGAATCTTTATGTCCCTGTTCGGTTGAAAGGAAATAGTTCAGATTTCAGGATTTTTCATTTCGTTTTTTTATTTTCAGAATGTTATATATTGGTCTGCGGGGAAGAGCAGGGAATATTATAGTCATCGAGTGATACATTGTGGAAACAGGCCCTTTGGCCCAACTCGCCCACACCGGCCAAAAATGTTCCAGCTACACTAGTCCCACTTGCCTGCGCTTGGTCCATATCCCTCCAAAGCTGTCCTATCCATGTACCTGTCTAACTGTTTCTTAAATGATGGGATAGTCCCAGCCTCAACTACCTCCTCTGGCAGCTTGCTCCATACACCCACCACCCTCTGTGAAAAAAATTACCTCTTGGATTCCTATTAAATATCTTCCCCTTCACCTTGAACCTACGTCCTCTGGTCCTCGATTCCCCTACTCTGGGCAAAAGACTCTGTGCATCTACCCAATCTATTCCTCTTGTGATTTTTTATAGCGCTATAAGATTTCCTCTCATCCTCCTGCGATCCATGGAATAGAGGCCCAGCCCACTCAACCTCTCCCTAAAGCTCACACCCTCTAGTCCGGGAAACATCCTCGTAAATCTTTTCTGAACCCATTCAAGCTTGACAATATCTTTCCAATAACATGGTGCCCAGAACTGAACACAATACTCTTATTGCAGTCTCACCAACATCTAAGACAACTGCAATATGACCTCCCAACTTCTATTCTCCATACTTTGACTGATGAAGGACAAAGTGCAAAAAGCCTTTTTGACCACCTTATCTAACTGCCACTCGACCTTCAAGGAATCATGCACCTGTATTCCTAGAACCTTCTGCTCTACAACACCACCCAGAGGCCTACCATTTACTGTGTAGGTCCTGCCCTTGTTCAACTTCCCAAAATGCAAGACCTCACACTTCTCTGTATTAAATTCCATCCATCATTCCTGGCCAATCGATCCAGATCCTGTTGCAATCGTTCACAACCTTCTTCACTATCTGCAAAACCACTAACTTTAGCTTCATCAGCAAACTTGCTAATCTTGCCGTGTATGTTCTCATCCAAATCCTTGACATAGATGACAAACAACAACGGGCCCAGCACCGTATTCTGAGGCACATCACTCGCCACAGGCAACCAGTCTGAGAAGCAACCTTCCACTATTACCCTCTGCTTCCTTCCAATGAGCCAATTTGCTATCCATTCAGCTATCTCTCCTTGGATCACATGTGATCTAACCTTCCAGAGCAGCCTATCATGTGGAACCTTGTCGAACGTCTTACTGACGTCCATGTACACAACATTTACTGCTCTGCCCTCATCAAACTTTTTGCTCATGTCTTCAAAAATTTCAATCAGATTTTGGAGACATAACCTCCCAGGTACAAACCATGCCTACTCTCCAGTAACTTACCAACTACAGATGTTCAGCTCACTGACCTATAGTTCCCAGCATTTTCCCTGCAGCCTTTTCTGAAAAGAGGTACAACATTTTTCCACACATGTGGATTAGGAATATGATGGACATAACACGCCTTGAAGAAATGAGACTCCGACTAATAGATAAATATGACCAATTCTTAAGGAGTTGGTCTCCTTTCATCGACTTTTTTTATCATGTGATGCAGCGGTACCGTAAAGATTGCTGATTTCAGTTCATGCCGTGGATAGATTTACATCTCCGAATAAAGATTTGAAAATTTCTCTTTTAAGGGGCCTTCTTTCCTATTTCTACTTTCTACTCTTTCTTTTTTTTTTATATACACACTTCACGTTTTTCTATCCTCTACCATCTATTTTCCTCTTTTTCTCCTTTCTATTGTTTTCTTTTTCATGTCTTGCTTACTTCCTTCTCAAAACATAAAAGTAGAGGTTGTACATAGAATGGATTACGGTATGACATAATTGGCACCTAAAATTAGGTTCCACTGTACTGTTTTGTACTGTATTAACTTCTAATAAAATAAACAAAAAAAAAACAAAACATTTTTCCACACTATAGTCTTCCGGCACCTGTCCTGCTTTGCCCTTCACTCTAACGGGGACATAAACATCCTGAGCTTGCCGATGTTCCCACTTGGCCGATGTTCCTTTCCCCTCTAATAACCTGCTCCAGTCAACTTGAGCGAGACCTTCTCTCATACCCTCAAAGTTGGCCTTACCCCAGTTGAGCATTTGAATACTTGGACCCTCTCCGTCCCTATCCATAACTATCTTAAACCTAATTAAACTGTGGTCACTGGTCCCAACAGGCTACTTCACACACACTTCATTAATTTGCCCTTCCCAATTTTCCCTATTTCCCAATACTCGGTCCAGAGTTGCCCTCCCACAATAGCCAATAGGTGCAGGAGTAGGCCATTTGGCCCTTCGGGCCAGCACATTCACTGTGATCATGGCTGATCATCCACAATCAGTACCCCTTTCCTGCTTTCTCCCCATATCGCTATCTTTCAGAGCTCCTTCTAAATCTCTCTTAAAAGCATCCAGATAATTGGCCTCCACTGCCTTCTGAGGTAGAGAATTCCACAGATTCACAACTTGCTGGCTGAAAAAGTTATTCCTCGTCTCTGCTTTAAATGGCCTACCCCTTATTTTTAAACTGGGGCCCCTGATTCTGGACTCCCCCAACATCGGCAACATGTTTCCTGCCTCTAGCGTGTAGCGTGTAGGTTTCAATAATATCCCCTCTCATCCTTCTAAATTCCAGTGTATACAAACCCAGTCCTTCCATTCTTTCAACATATGACAGTCCTGCCATCCCGGGAATTAACCTTGTGAACCTACGCTGCACTCCCTCCATAGCAAGAATGTCCTTCCTCAAATTTGGGGACCAAAACTGCACACAATACTCCAGGTGTGGTCTCACTAGGGCTCTGTACAACTGTAGAAGGGCCTATTTGCTCCTATACTCAACTCCTCTTGTTATAGAAACATAGAAACATAGAAAATAGGTGTAGGCCATGAAGGCCATTAGCCTTCTTCACTGCCTGCTTTACCTGCATGCTTACTTTCAGTGACCGCTGAATAAGGACACTCAGATCTCGATGTTCTTCCCCTTTTCCTAACTTGACATAATTCAGATAATAATCTGCCTTCCTATTCTTGCCACCAAAGTGGATAACCTCACATATATCCCCATTAAACTGCAACTGCCATGCATCCACCCTCACCCCACCTGCATCCTCATAGCATCCTCCCCTCAGTTCACACTGCCACGCATATTTGTGTCATCTACTAATTTGCGAATGTTACTTTTAATCCCTTCATCTACTAAATCATGCAAATAGCTGCGGTCCCAGCACCGAGCCTTCTGGTACCCCACTAGTCACTGCCTGCCATTCTGAAAAGGCCACTACATCCACTGTCTCTCTCTTGTCCATTTTCCTAGTTACAACCTCAAAAATGTCCAGAAGATTAGTCAAGCATGATATCCCCTTCGTAAATCCATGCTGATTCAGACCGATCCTGTTACTACTCTCCAGAAGTGCCTCTATGTCATAATTTATAATTGACTCCAGCTTCTTCCCACCATCGATGTCAGGCTAACTGGTCTATAATTCCCTGTTTTCTCTCTCCCTCCTTTCGTCAAATGTGGGATAACATTAGCTACCCTCCAATCCACAGGAACTGATCCTGAATCTATAGAACATTAGAAAATTGATCACCAATGTGTCCACGGTTTCCAGAGCCACTTACTTAAGCACCCTGGGATGCAGACCATCAGGCCCTGGGGATTTATCAGCCTTCAGTCCCATCAGTCTACCCAACACCATTTCCTGCCCAATGTGAATTTCCTTCATTTCGTCCATCACCCTAGGTCCTCTGGCCACCAGTACATCTGGGAGATTGTTTGTGCCTTCCATAGTGAAGACATATCCAAAGTACCTGTTCAACTCGTCTGCCAATACCTTGTTTTCCAGTATAAATTCACCTGTTTCTGTCTACAAGGGACCCACAGTTGTCTTAACTAATTTTTTCCTCCTCGCATTGCCTGCCATTTTAAGTGCAAACAAGAACAGAGACAAATGTTATCATAATATTGTTTCCATCAATTTATATCGACTTTAATGTCCCAATAAATCGTATGCGGTGCGGATTTACTGATCCACTAGCAGAACTGAAGGAATTCAGCTATGCCCGAGGATGGATATTAGTCGCTGTTTTCGGATAAAAACGTCGAGTCGATTTTAGTGTTGCTGCGTTAATTGTTCTGTAGGTGAGAGGGAAACGGAGTTGGTTTCGAAGAGGATCTCTTACTGTAGGTCGCTGCCAATGTTCTGAGGAATATCTGCCTCAATGTATCTTTCCACATAAGCCAACCGCTGTTTCATGTTTAGTTTTGAGGTACAACGCGGAAACTGACCCTTCGGACCAGCGAGTCCGCACCGACTAGCGATCCCCACACATGAACACTATCCTACAAATGATAAAGGTTTGAAAAACATATATCTTTAAACATTTCTATCAAACCAATTAACCTACAACCCTGGACATCTTTTGAGTGTGGGGGGGAATGGGGAGAACCTACAAATTGTGTACAGGGAAGCGCCCGTAGTCAGAACCCACTGCAGTTCGCTTACCGCCACAACAGATCAACGGTGGATGCAATTTTGCTGGCCCTCCACTCCGCTCTAGACCACTTGGACAACAAAAACTCATATGTTAGGCTGTTATTTATCGATTACAGCTCGGCATTTAACACAATCATCCCCTCCAAGCTGGTTACCAAACTTGCAGAACTGGGTCTCAGCGCATCCCTCTGCAATTGGATCCTCGACTTCTTCATTCACAGACCACAGTCTGTTCGTATTGGTGGAAATGTGTCAGCCTCGATAACAATCAGCACGGGAGCACCTCAAGGCTGCGTGCTCAGCCCCCTGCTGTACTCATTCTATACTCATGACTGCGTAGCCAGTCACAGTGCGAACTCCATCATCAAGTTCGCTGACGACACCACTGTTGTGGGGCGCACCACTGATGGGGATGAGTCAGAGTATAGAAGAGAGATCGAGCAACTGTCCATATGGTGCCAGCGCAATAACCTGGCCCTCAACACCAGCAAAACCAAGGAACTGATTGTGGACTTTGGAAGGAGTAGGAGGGGGACCCGCAGCCCCATTTATATCAATGGTTGAAAGGGTCAAGAGCTTCAAATTCCTGGGCGTGCACATCTCTGAAGATCTTTCCTGGTCCGAGAACACTAATGCAATTATCAAGAAAGCTCATCAGCGCCTCTACTTCCCGAGAAGATTACGGAGAGTCGGATTGTCAAGGAAGACTCTCTCCAACTTCTACAGGTGCACAGTAGAGAGCATGATGACCGGTTGCATCGTGGCTTGGTTTGGCAATTTGAGCGCCCTGGAGAGGAAAAGACTACAAAAAGTAGTAAACACTGCCCAGTCCATCATCGGCTCTGACCTTCCTTCCATCGAGGGGATTTATCGCAGTCGCTGCCTCAAAAAGGCTGGCAGTATCATCAAAGACCCACACCATCCTGGCCACACACTCATCTCTGCTACCTTCTGGTAGAAGGTACAGGAGCCTGAAGACTGCAACAACCAGGTTCAGGAATAGCTACTTCCCCACAGCCATCAGGCTATTAAACCTGGCTCTGACAAAACTCTGATTATTAATAACCCATTTTGTGTTATTGCACTTTATCAGTTTATTTATTCATGTGTGTATATATTTATATTATGGTATATGGACACATTTATCTGTTTTGTAGTAAATGCCTACTATGTTCTGTGTGCTGAAGCAAAGCAAGAATTTCATTGTCCTATACAGGGACACATGACAATAAACTCACTTGAACTTGGATCGAACCAGGGTCTCTGGCTACGCCACCGTGTAGACAATTCAATGTGCAGTCAGTTTTCGACAACGACAAGGAACACTTGTCCCGCACTAAACATAATCGATGATCAGCCCTTCCACAGACATTGTGAGTGGCTCTGAAAAGAGCCTTTGGGTCACTATGTTGAGTTTCTCTCGCTTACTTGCTCGCTGCGCCGGTTTTCTTGGGTAACAACACGGCCTGGATATTGGGCAACACACCGCCCTGAGCGATGGTCACCCCTCCCAGCAGTTTGTTGAGCTCCTCGTCGTTGCGGACGGCCAGCTGTAGATGTCTGGGGATGATGCGGCTCTTCTTGTTGTCCCGGGCCGCGTTGCCGGCCAGCTCGAGGATTTCAGCCGTCAGATACTCGAGCACAGCAGCCAGATAGACAGGGGCTCCTGCACCCACCCGCTGAGCATAGTTGCCTTTCCTCAAGTGCCTATGAAGACGACCGACCGGGAACTGCAGTCCAGCCCGGGACGAGCGAGACTTGGCCTTGGCCCGAGCTTTGCCGCTGGTTTTTCCTCGTCCAGACATCTCCTGATGTTTTGTACACGCAGAATGAGAAAATGATCACAGACTCGCCTTTCTTATACCTGTTTGAGGAATCCAGAGAACCGCTGGTGATTGGTGAAAAAGGACATGATCTCATTGGTGTGAAGAATGACCCAATCACAGAACTGTTTTATCTACCAATCAAAACCCACAACAGAAAAGCGCTGAAAATAACTGCCAGTCCCTCCAAAACTCGAACTTTGAAATAGCCGCCAAACTATAAATCTGTATGTCAATACAATTTGCTACATCACATAATCATTGCTCTTTTGATTATCATTTTCTATGTAAGTGCATTGCGTTAAGATGTTAATTATACGAGTAAGAATTTCATTGTTCCGTTCACGGTACATATGACAATTAAATACTCTTGATTGTTGACCACCTTGAACCCCGGGCAATACAGCACAACACATTTAATTTACGATTTATTTGGACCGATAACCGATTACAAAAAAATGATCATCGGCATCAATTAGCGATCGGTCACTGTGTAAACGGTGTCGGATTATAGTCTGGTTCATTTTCACAAGAATCGGAATATGGGCGAAAGTGTGAAACGTTCCTCCTTGAAAGACTGGACGAATTGCCGAGTAGAAATGCAATTCAGAACAGTTACAGAGATGAAGACAATAAAACATCAACGACAGCACTAATTGGCAGGACGTGGGCACAATTTAAGATGACTGGGTAGACAAAAATGCTGGAGAAACTCAGCGGGTGAAGCAGCATCTGTGGAGCGAAGGAAATAGGCAACGTTTCGGGTCGAAACCCTTCTTCAGACTCTGGCTTATGATGACTGGGACAAGCTGACGTGAGGGAAAGGGGTTTTACTTCTGTTTGATGGACAGGAACGCAACATGAATACCGGGAATATTCCGCGTATATTGGAACAACATTTAATCACTAAAAATAATGTGAAATAATTCGCCAAGCAAAAATATCATGAAACAATTCTGCTGCGATTCAATGTCGAAACATTAGTACAACTCTTTCTGCGAAGATGTGGGTGGCTCTTATAAGAGCCGTTGGGTTTTGGGTGTTTTCTCAACAATGTGTGGATCTTTATTTGGAACTGGTGTACTTGGTCACCGCCTTTGTCCCTTCCGACACGGCGTGTTTGGCCAGCTCCCCGGGAAGAAGCAGGCGCACGGCGGTCTGAATCTCTCGGGAGCTGATGGTCGCCCGCTTGTTATAATGCGCCAGACGGCAAGCCTCGCCCGCGATACGCTCGAAAATATCGTTCACGAACGAGTTCATGATGCCCATGGCCTTGGAGGAGATGCCGGTATCCGGGTGAACCTGCTTCATCACTTTGTAGATGTAGATGGAGTAACTCTCCTTCCTCGACCTCCTGCGCTTCTTGCCCCCTTTGACTGTGGACTTCGGCAAAGCTTTCTTTGCGCCCTTCTTGGCGGCTGTTTTCGGCAAAGATCCTGCAGCATCCTTGGTTTTCGGCGGATCAGGCATTTCCTCGGTGGATTTCAAACACGAAAGTGACCAGCTCGGAGTCGGAGCGCGGTTTATATAGGCAGCGACGTCACCCTATGCTAATGCAGGATGGAGCAGGAACGGATCGTCATTGGGTGGTCGGTGACATGAATCACACTTCGCTATAAACCTTCTGATTGGATATCTGCGGTGAAACATTGCAATCCCTCGCTCCCCCAATCAGAAGCCGCTTCCACTGCCCCGTCCGCGTCACACCAAGCTCCAGAATCTTTGGCGTGACACTACATTTACATGGATAGGAAAGGTTTATAGGGATACTAGACGAAGTGGGACCCGTTGGGTCCCATGTTGACATGGGAGGGCTGGTCCCCCAACGCAATATTCCACCTCTCCACCAATTCCAATATTGGTGGCCAGTGGGGAGGGGGGCTTTCTGGAACGCTAGTATGGGTGTTGTGGGCTGAAGGGACTGGTTTCCAGAGGGCTAGTATGGACATTGTCGGCCGAATATATTCTTGGGCTGGCAGCTCAGTCACTCAGGCCTAGTGGACTGGCAGCTCAGTCACTCAGGCCTGGTGGGAAACTGCCAGAAATTCTGCCCAAAACAGGTGAGGGACTGTGAGAGAGAAGGGGGAGAGAGAAGGGGCATTCTTTTCCGCTGCTGGAAGCTCAAGTTGCCGAACCAGGCCATGATGCAACCAGTCAGCATGCTCTCTACTGTACACCTTTAGAGGTTCGAGAGAGTCCTCTTTCACATACCGACTCTCCGTAATATTCTCAGGAAGTAGAGGCGCTGATGTGCTTTCTTTATAATTGCATCAGTGTGCTGGGACCACAATCAGTTCGAGGATCCAATTGTAGACGGATGCGCAGAGACCCAGATCTGAGAGCTTGGTAACCAGCTTGGAGGGGATGATGGTATGAAATGCCAACTTTAGGCTATGCACATTGTGAGGGATAAGATGATTAAACCACCATCATTGCGAGGGGCCGATTGATTGCAGTCACCGACCTTGTGATGGGCCGAGAAGTTGGAATCACCAACCTTGTGATTCGAACAAACAGTTAGACCTTCAGAGCTGTTGATAACATTGTAGAATAACAAGATGAGGTAAGGAATGTAGCTGACAACACAGAAGCTATTTTTTAGGTCAAAGGCAATTAAGTAGGTTAGGCCAACAGATACTGCGCATGCTTAATAAGTTAAATGAATATTAACTTTACGCCCCTCATGACAAAGAACCTAATTTAAATGTACATGCGATGTATGATGTGGGAGGAGAGGGAATGATTAATGACGCACGGAGGGGAGGGTTGGAAGATTGTGAACCTCGGTACCCTGATTGGAAGGGGTCAGAAGGGGAGGCGTCCGATCAATAAAGACTGTATACTGAATTGTATAAAAATAGACGTTTTTCCTTTGCTCGGGGTGTCTCAACTTGGAGAGGCACCCGATTCTGCAGACTCGCAAATAAAGCATTTCTTGTTTCCACGATTTAGTCTCTGAGTAGTGATTGTGAGCACAAACAATATATCTCATAAGTTGGGGGCTCGTCCGCGATCGCCACTCCGGCCGCTTGACGGAGGCACGAAAGGAAGGGAAGGTGCACCCTGCTGATTTCAGCAGTCTCTGATATCCTTGCTTGCCGTCAGTGGTTTGAGCGAGTGATATTCGGACAAGAGACTCTGGAAACAAGAGGGAATCCGGTGAAAGGGATCAATCAATCGAGCAATTCCAGTGCACAGGACTCGGGTAAGAATATTGACTATTAAGTATTACTCGGGCGATTGGGTTCTGTTGGACGGGAAAAGGTCTGACAGGGATGGGTAACCGGAACGGGCAAAGTAAGGGCCCGGGGAAAAAGGCTCAAACTGGTGAAGAGCCGCACATTCCGCCTGATAGTCCATTGGGGTGGATGTTGCACGGATGGGGTGAGGGGGGGGGGGGGGGGTGAGGTTTGCGTCTAGCTTATTGAGACATCCGAAGAGTTGTCGGATTGAGAAATAAGTGGCGTTGGAACCCAACCCAAAGAACCCCCGTGGTCAGGGCATCTGCTCCTACCGTGAGGGGGGCCGAGAACCAGGGACCCCAAACTTTCAAAGAAGAGAAAGAGGAAGGGGTGAATGGAGGGACCAAGGTTGGGGTCCCCCGGGAAATAAAGAACAAGGATCAGGGGGATGGCACACAGGGCCATCCCGGTGTTATCATTGTCACAAGGAAGGACACTTTAAAAGAGAATGTCCAAAGATAAGGCATGAAGTACAATCGTACACACTGATGGAGGAATAGGGGGGTCAGGGGTTCCCCTCCTTGGGGTGTGTAGGGCGTACACGGGAACCCTTGGTAAACTTAAAATTAGGTCCCCAAGGAGAAGACACGGTATTTATGGTGGACTCAGGGGCGGAAAGATCAAGTGTAACCAGGATACCAGAGGGAATGGATTTAGGGGAAAAGCAAGTCAACATCTCTGGAGTAGGGGGAAAGGTAATGACAGCTCCCGAGATAGAAGGAGTAATGGTAAGATATGAAAATCGAGAGGCCATGGAAGACTTAATCCTGGTGCCCCAGGCAGGAATAAATCTGATGGGAAGGGACTTACAAGTTCAATTAGGAATGGGCACAGCTCCCGTAGGTGGACAGATTATAGTACAACTATATAAATTGATGACCGAAGATGAAGAAAGAATAGTCTCACAGGTGTGGGCAAGAGAGGGAAATAGGGGAGGGCTAAGAATACCACCTCTGAGGATAGCCTTGCGAGAAGGAAGTGAAGTAGTACAAGTAAGACAGTATCCGATTTCAATGGAAGGAAGGAAAGGGCAGCAGCCAATTATAGAAAACTTACTGAAGGATGGAGTATTGGAGAGTTGTATGTCCCCCTACAACACGCCAATACTCCCTGTAAGAAAGACTGACGGAACGTTCCGACTGGTCCAGGACCTAAGAGAATTGAATAGGGTAGTTAGGGCTCGACACCCGGTAGTCCCAAATCCTTATACCATAATGGGACGTATACCCCCTAACCACAGGTGGTTCAGTGTGGTAGATCTGAAAGACACCTTTTGGAGCTGCCCCCTGGCTGAGGAAAGTAGAGACCTCTTTGCATTCGAGTGGGAAAACCCAGACACACTGAGGAAGCAACAGTATCGATGGACTGTGCTCCCTCAGGGATTTACTGAATCCCCGAACCTGTTCGGGCAAATATTAGAACAAGTATTAGAGGATGTTCCCAGGACCTATGGGACACAATTATTGCAGTACGTAGATGATTTGTTACTCTCAGGCGGAGAAGAAGAGCCAGTAAGGGATGCAACCATAACCCTCTTAAACTTTTTAGGGGAAAATGGATTGAGAGTGTCCAAAAATAAACTACAATTTGTAGAACAGGAGGTTAAATATCTAGGACACCTGATTAGTGACGGGAAAAGGAGAATAAACCCCAAAAGAATAGCTGGGATCACCGGGCTGCCGATGCCAAGGAACAAAAAAGAAATCAGGAAGTTTCTCGGGTTAATTGGATACTGTAGATTATGGATAGACAATTACACCCGACAAGCCAAGTTCTTGTATGATAAATTGTGTGAGGAGACTGATAAAGTACAATGGGATTCTGAGGACGAACAGAGATTTAGAGAAATAAAGAATAGCCTGATCACCGCACCGGTACTGACCCTCCCGTCCATCGATCAACCATTCCATCTCTTTGTTAATGCGGAGAATGGAATTGCATTGGGGGTACTGACACAAAAGAGAGGAGGGAAGCGACAGCCAGTCGCATTCCTTTCTAAACTCTTGGATCCGGTATCACGAGGGTGGCCTGTATGTATTCAAGCGGTCGCAGCAACAGCAATATTAGTGGAAGAAAGTAGAAAATTGACATTTGGAGGTGACCTGGTAGTATCTACTCCCCACACGGTCCGGACAATACTAACTCAGAAGTCCAACCGGTGGTTGACTGACTCCAGGATCCTAAAGTACGAAATGATACTTATGGAAAAAGACGATTTGACCATTCTGACCGATAAGAATTTAAACCCTTCCCAGTTTTTATACTCGGCGGATGACGAGCAGGAAGGGCGGAGACCAGAACACTACTGTCGCGAAGTTATAGATCTACAGACCAAGAGCAGGATTTGGAGGAGCAGCATCTGGTAGAGGGAGAAAGGTGGTTTATAGACGGTTCTTCCCGCTGTATAAATGGAAAAAGATATAGTGGGTATGCCATAATAGGAGGAGAAGGATTTGAAGGAGTGGAGGCGGGCAGGTTGCCAGGTAGTTGGTCGGCTCAGTCATGTGAATTGTATGCCTTAATACGGGCGTTAGAATTGTTGGAGGGGAAGGAAGGAACGGTGTACACCGACTCCAAATATGCATTTGGAGTAGTGCACACGTTTGGGAGAATATGGAAAGAAAGGGGGATGATTACAGCAAGAGGAAAGGAGTTGGCACATGAGCAATTAATTGAGAAGGCGCTGGAAGCATTACATTTGCCTAAAGGATAGCGGTGGTCCATGTGGCGGGACACCAAAAGGGGAACTCATTAGAAGCAAGGGGAAATGAAGCGGCAGACGGAGCCGCCAAAAAGGCAGCGACAGAAGGAACAGTGAGGATGTTGTCTTTAATACCATTAAGGGAAGGAGTAGGAAAGATACCTGTATTCTCACAGGAGGAGGAGGATAAAATGAATGAGTTAGGGGCTCGGCGTTCCACTGACGGGAGGTGGTGGATGCAGGATGGGAAACAAATGTTAACCAAAGGATTAACTCGGGATTTGATGACACAACTGCACTCCCAGTCACATTGGGGAGCGCAGGCCCTGTGTGACACACTACTACGGACCTACGCTTGCCGAGGTATCTATACTTTGGCTAAGCAGACAGTGTCCGGTTGTGTGTTATGTCAGAGGGTTAACAAGAAGGTAATGAGAGCTGTCCCTGGTGGAGGACAACAATTGGCTATAAGACCCTTCCAGAGAATACAGGTAGATTTTACAGAACTTCCAAGAATACAAAGGTGGAAGTACCTCCTAGTAGTTGTAGACCATTTCACCAGGTGGGTGGAAGCATTTCCCACGATAAATGCCACCGCTCAGGCAGTAACCCGGATATTATTAGAACAAATCATTCCCCGATATGGGGTCATCGAATCCATAGATTCCGACCGAGGAACACATTTTGCCTCTAAGGTTCACCTGTTGGTTTGCAGTACCTTGGGAATAAATTGGAAATTGCATACACCCTGGCACCCCCAGAGTTCTGGGCGAGTGGAAAGGATGAATGCAACCCTTAAAACACAGATAACTAAGTTAATGGAGGAAACCAGACTACCCTGGACTAAGTGTTTACCAATTGCATTATTAAGAATACGAACGGCACCCCGTAAAGATATTGCGGTGTCTCCCTACGAAATGTTGTTTGGGCTCCCCTATCTTGGAAAGGTAGAGGGCACGCCGACCTTCGAAGGCAGCGATGTGTTCCTGAGGAACTATTTACTGGCAGTGTCTCGTTCCCTTGCAGAATTAAAAATAAAAGGACTGTTGGCACAAAGTCCACCACTCGACTTTCCAATACACGCTATAAAGGCCGGTGACTGGGTACTGATTAAAAGTTGGAAGGAGGAGAAACTGCAGCCCCGGTGGACTGGCCCATACCTGGCATTGCTGACAACGGAGACAGCAGTACGAACAAAAGAAAAAGGGTGGACACATGTGACCCGGGTTAAAGGACCCGTTGACCCGCCGTCAGTTCCTGAGAAAGACGATCAGTGGACGGTAAAACCAGGGAATAAGCCCCTGGCATTAACTTTCAGTAAGAAATAAGTGTATGAAACTAACAGCATGAAAGGAGCAGTTGTAGTATTACTAACTATGTATGTAACCATTATAAGAAGTGTTAATAACTGTGATAAGTGCTACCATCCTATCAGATATGGAGGGCGAACAACCAGATCATTTACCTATCATTCCCATGTAAGTGATGATTGCTACGACCTAAGGACTAGAGCTGTTTGTCAGGACGGAGGGAGGGGGTATTATGTAGTAGAAAATAAGGGACATGTAGGAAGTTTTGGGCACATTACCTGCCAAAAAGGGGAGAAATGGGTCTGCATGACCAAGAGAGGACAGTTAGGCATCCTTTCCCGAGCCAGGGAGGAAACATTAGACAAAATTAAGGAGGTAGTGATAGGGAAGTTCGCAGAAGCAGTAGTCAACAAACCTCCCCCACCTTCCCAGCCTTCTACTCAACTGCACCAGACTATGTATGATGAA
The DNA here is from genome assembly GCF_010909765.2 of Amblyraja radiata. Lineage (NCBI taxonomy): Eukaryota > Metazoa > Chordata > Chondrichthyes > Rajiformes > Rajidae > Amblyraja > Amblyraja radiata. The sequence continues at coordinate 5,647,695 of NC_046000.1, read as the reverse complement.
ATAAAGCAGCAGATTGAGATCCCGGAAGTGGGGAGAAACCTGTTTGTGGACTTGGCCCTCCGGATAGCCAGAACCCTGAATGTGACTAACTGTTGGGTTTGTGGAGGACCGCTGATGAGCTCACGCTGGCCATGGAGAGGATCTATCATTGAGGTATGGGACCTGATAAAGTGGAATTTGTCGGTGGGAAGAGATCGAAGTCCTCAGGAATGGGTCCTGACACACACCCCGGTTGGAACTGAGTGTATCGCCAGGCCCTGGGCAAAGGATGCCATCCTAGTAGGCAGCAGCCCCTGCCAGCGCATCATCACCCAGTGGCCAAATCAATCCCGAGTGTGGTGGCCAGAGGGACCTCAATGGTATCCCACTGTAAAGGATGAAGGAAACTGTACTATCTGGATGAAGACTGATGGAAGCGAATCGACTGGATTATGGAATTGCACCGGGAACAACCCTTACCAGGGAATCCCAGTGTTGCAGGACATATGGAACAATGTTACCTCTAGTGGACCGGCCCCTGAAGGACTGCTATGGAATTGCGGACACAAGGCATACTCGGTATTGCCAGAAAAATGGAGTGGGACTTGTTTAATTGGACTGGTACAACCAGGGTTTTTTTTTGTTGACCACTGAGGAGGGGCGGTCGCTAGCAACACCCATCTTTGACGATCTACACCGAACGAAGAGAAGAATGGACATCGGAAAATGGGAAAATGATGAGTGGCCACCTGCAAGAATCATCTCATATTATGGACCAGCCACTTGGGCACAGAACGGATCCTGGGGCTACCGGACCCCAGTGTATATGTTAAATCGGATCATAAGACTACAGGCAGTGCTGGAAGTAATTACTAACCAGACTGCATCTGCACTAGAGATGTTGGCGAAGCAGCAGACACAGATGAGAACAGCGATATACCAAAACCGTTTGGCCTTAGACTACTTACTAGCCGAAGAGGGAGGAGTATGCGGAAAATTCAACCTCTCTAATTGCTGCCTAACCATAGATGACAACGGGCAAGCAGTAATGGATATATCAGAAGGAATCAGAAAAACAGCACATGTCCCGGTACAGAGATGGAACACAATCATGGGAGCAGGATGGTGGGATTACATTTTAGGAGGAGCCTGGTGGAAAGCGGTGGGACTGGTGATTTTATGGGCATTAGCTGCATTGATCATTATCCCCTGTTGTATACCATGTCTCAGGGTTCTTATAACTAGAAGTATAAGCCAAATGCAGGCAGTTGTAGTCCCCATGGGGGAGAAAGGGGGCGTCCAGAAGATAATGATAATGCGGCCGAGAGAGGACCCAGAGGAAAGAGAGATAAAAAGAATGTTATTAGCTTTGGAACAGCAGGAAGTCTAGGAATGGGGTTTAATACAGGATGCGTAGCAAAAGGAAAAAGGGAGGATTGCGAGGGATAAGATGATTAAACCACCATCATTGTGAGGGGCCGAATGATTGAAGTCACCGACCTTGTGATGGGCCGAGAAGTTGGAATCACCAACCTTGTGATTCGAACAAACAGTCAGACCTTCAGAGCTGTTGATAACATTGTAGAATAACAAGATGAGGTAAGGGATGTAGCTGACAACACAGAAGCTATTCTTTAGGTCAAAGGCAATTAAGTAGGTTAGGCCAACAGCTACTGAGCATGCTTAATAACATAAATGAATATTAACTTTACGCCCCTCATGACAAAGAACCTAATTTAAATGTACATGCGATGTATGATGTGGGAGGAGAGGGAATGATTGATGACGCACGGAGGGGAGGGTTGGAAGATTGTGAAACTCGGTACCCTGATTGGAAGGGGTCAGAAGGGGAGGCGTCCGATCAATAAAGACTGTATACTGAATTGTATAAAAATAGACGTTTTTCCTTTGCTCGGTGTGTCTCAACTTGGAGAGGCACCCGATTCTGCAGACTCGCAAATAAAGCATTTCTTGTTTCCACGATTTAGTCTCTGAGTAGTGATTGTGAGCACAAACATTATATCTCACAAATTCATCTAATCAATCGTCAAATTCATCTAAATTCAATTACTAGATCTAAACATCAATCCATTTAAAAGGCTAACATTTTTAAATAGCCTAAGTATCCAAATAACAAATAACAAACTGATCCCATTCACACAAGAATTTACAATATATGATTTTTAAATCTCACTTTGTCATGAATCTATATGCCAAATGGAAGGAATTTAATGTTTAATTCCCAAAAATTAATCCAGAAACATCCACTCTCAAGATAATTAAAATCAATATTTTTTGAACAATACATCTGACTAAAACTGTGCTGTGGATATTTAGTATGAAAATATTGATCATGGATAGACAATAACACAAAATATAGATGATTTAGATGTTCTTATGACATGATTGTGCAAAAAAAAAAGAATTTGATTATCTTGAGAGTGGATGTTTCTGGAATGTGATCGATTGGAATGTTGCTGTTGCCATTCATTTTAAGCCCATATTGGCAGGCAAGGCACGGCCGATTCGAATGTGGGCCTAAATAACATTTTTCGCATCATGAAGCCACACCAAAAAGACAATATGTAAAATAATCGACATACCTTTTGTTTTGTCCTGATATTGCGATCCGTGATGTTGAAGCTGTTGAAGGCATTAGAAGTCACGTTTAACTTCAGTCCAGCAAATTATAAAAAAACCCTGGAACAGAAGCGGGAACGATTTTTCTTCATCAGCTAGAAGTCCGAGCAAATTCCTCTCCGACAACCAATACAGGCCTGCATTTTAACCCCCCCCCCCCCCCCCCCCGGATGGAATGATTGATGACGCACGGAAGGGATGGTTTGGCCACGGAGGGGATGGTTCAGCCCCAAGATCATCAACCATCTATCCAATAAACCATTACTGGAAAAGGTGCTCGCTGAGGTGCTGAAACAACACACAGCACCAGAAAACTGTGAGGTCCTCAAAGTAAAAAGTGTCAACAGCCAAATCTGGGGGCATGTGGGGTCACACATCCGGACCCAAGAACTCAAGCTACAGCGGATCCTAAGGCTCCTGACGTCGGCCATCACAGCCTTTGCTCGTTCCGTGGAGACCACGGAGATGGATACCTGCCAGCAGGATGTGCTGGCATTAATGTGTACCACACAATTTGAGATCAACAATCTCCGGAGGGAAACATAAGACCTGCCCTCAATCCCAAATTTGCTGGCTTGTGTAAAGCCCCAGCTGCGGAGACGGAAGCGCTGCTATTTGGGAAAGATCTCAAGAAAAAACTGAAGGAGATGGAGGAAGCATCAAAAACCTTTGGCCTAATGAGGGCAGGCCCCGGGACGAGCAAACCAAGACCTCCGATACCCAAGCGGCAGCACCCCACGGCATCCACCAGTCGACGTCCGCAATATGGGACTGGTGAACGCTTGGGGTCCGCACATTATCCCCAAAGATCTTTTTAGATCAGGGCCGCAGCGGACCCTCTGGAAAATGCGCCTCCCCCCAACATCGCCAGCACGTCAGAACAAAACCTTCAGGAAAATGAAGAAACAGAATCGCCAATAACCATGGAGGTAGGTGGGTCTGGTCCCTACCAGCATATAGAGAATAAGGGTGCTTTATTAACAGGGGGGAGATTACACTTGTTTAAAGAAGCATGGGGTATGGTCACGAGTGACAAGTATATACTCAACAGCATTAGTGGATATAAAATACAATTCATGTCAGAAAAAATGCCGCCAGTTCAACATTGGCCCCAAAGGGTATTTCTCCCTCCGTCAAAGAGAAACGTGAGGGACAAGCTGAACTGGTGAGACTTATCACAAAGGGGGTCATCGAAAAGACCAAACATGAACCTTTGGAATTTGTATCGAATATATTCACTAAAACCAAAAAAGATGGTGGCTGTCGCATCATCATTGACTTAACATCACTAAACACATTTGTTAAGTATATACATTTCAAAATGGAGACATATGTTACTGCCAAACAACTGAATTCCAAAGGACACTTCATGGCAAACATTTATCTTAAAGATGCTTACTATCTAGTACCCATATACAAGGATCATCGCAGATACCTAAAATTTATCTGGATGGTACAAAGCATTGCCCTGTGGGCTAACTTCAGCCCCAAGATTATTCACCAAAATATTGAACCCAGCCATGGCAATACTAAGAAAACAAAAACATATTGTCATGGCATATCTGGATGATATTCTGATAGTAGGGAAAACGATGGAATTGGCTGTGGCAGCAGTATCAGCTACAAAACAGCTCCTCGAAACTCTGGGGTTCGTCCTACATCCAGATAAATCTAAGTTGAAGCCATCCACTATCATGGACTACCTGGGCTTCACAATTAACTCAGTCCATATGACTGTTACCTTGCCAAAGGCAAAAATGGTTGAATTAGCACAATCATGCAACAATTTAATGGTCAACGAGCGACCAACTATTCGACAAATAGCAAGAGTAATTGGGGAAATGGTAGCAGCATTTCCGGCTACACAATTCGGACCTTTGCACTATCAAAAAAATTACAGAGAGCAAAGGTACAGGCAATAAAACGACATACAGGTCACTATGATCGTGGCATGAACTTACCCACTGAAGCAATATCAGAGCTACAGTGGTGGGCAGAAAACGTTTGGCATAGTTTCAGCCCTATCTTTATCACTAACCCTACTTTAGTTATTCAAACAGATGCCAGTGCTCAAGGCTGGGGAGCGACTAACTCCATATGCAGCACAGGTGGTAGATGGACTAACCTAGAGTCATCATTACTACTTACACTGGGCATTAACTATCTAGAGATGTTGGGCGCCTTTTATGGTTTAAAAGCATATGTATCTAATATGCAGCACTTGCATGTTCGGTTACAAATTGATAAATACTACGATGATGGCTTATATTAACCATATGGGTGGCATAAAATCATTATCATGCGACAAATTGGTCAACATGATTTGGCAATGGTGTGTCGAAAGACATATTTGGCTATCAGCTACTTACCTACCAGGTAAGCTAAACACCCATGCCATGAGAAAATTAAACGCCTGGGTTGCAAGTTTGAACAGACCTTACCTGGAACTGGGATTGTCCAAACAAACCATCACCACCATGTCGGCATCCCTTCGAACATCCACCAAGAGGCAGTACTTAACCAGCATCAAAAAAGGGAGAAGTACTGCCAGGAAACAGGGACAACATACGCAACAGCCACAGCCACCAACATACTGGAGCTCCTGGCCTATCTATACCACGATGTCGGGATCAGCTACAGTGCCATCAACACAGCGCAGAGTGCTCTTTCTGCTTATCTCAGACCAGCGCCAGGACAACAGGCGATGGGATCCCATCCACTGGTGGTAAAACTGATGTAGGGCATTTACAATATCAAGCCCTAAGCCCAGGTATACCCATATTTGGGATATCAGTGTGGTCCTGACATATCTCAGGGAATGGCCACCAGCCAGATCCCTCGGCCTCGAGCAAGCTACACTAAAGACGCTCATGTTGATGGCACTTGTATCCGCTCAGAGGGTCCAGTCACTACACCTATTGCGACTGGACAACATGATCACAGCTCCAGACCAGATCTGTCGTTATCCAGCGACCGATCAAACAGAGCAGCCCAGGAACACCTAATCCAGTCGTGGAATTCCGGGTTTACCCACCAGAACCACGGTTATGTGCCATGACCCACCTACTATCCTACATAGACACAACCAAAATATTCGAGGGAGATGAAAAGCCTTGTGGGTCAGTCACAAAAACCTTATAGAAACATAGAAACATAGAAATTAGGTGCAGGAGTAGGCCATTCGGCCCTTCGAGCCTGCACCGCCATTCAATATGATCATGGCTGATCATCCAACTCAGTATCCCGTACCTGCCTTCTCTCCATACCCTCTGATCCCCTTAGCCACAAGGGCCACATCTAACTCCCTCTTAAATATAGCCAATGAACTGGCCCCGACTACCCTCTGTGGCAGGGAGTTCCAGAGATTCACCACTCTCTGTGTGAAAAAAGTTCTTCTCATCTCGGTTTTAAAGGATTTCCCCCTTATCCTTAAGCTGTGACCCCTTGTCCTGGACTTCCCCAACATCGGGAGCAATCTTCCTGCATCTAGCCTGTCCAACCCCTTAAGAATTTTGTAAGTTTCTATAAGATCCCCTCTCAATCTCCTAAATTCTAGAGAGTATAAACCAAGTCTATCCAGTCTTTCTTCATAAGACAGTCCTGACATCCCAGGAATCAGTCTGGTGAACCTTCTCTGCACTCCCTCTATGGCAATAATGTCCTTCCTCAGATTTGGAGACCAAAACTGTACGCAATACTCCAGGTGTGGTCTCACCAAGACCCTGTACAACTGCAGTGTCTTGGTGAGACCACACCTGGAGTATTGCGTACAGTTTTGGTCTCCAAATCTGAGGAAGGACATTATTGCCATAGAGGGAGTGCAGAGAAGGTTCACCAGACTGATTCCTGGGATGTCAGGACTGTCTTATGAAGAAAGACTGGATAGACTTGGTTTATACTCTCTAGAATTTACCAGGTTTTGGTCGGGTGATGAGCCAAACCATTGCGAGATGGCTCAAGCAGGTGCTAGAAACTGCTGGGATAAACACTAATATGTACAAAAGTTTATTCCACCAGGGCAGCATCCGTCGACGGCTAAAGAATGGACATGCCTATAGACCACATCCTGGCTACAGCAGGATGGTGGGGGGGAAAAGACTGTTCAGAAATTTTATAATAAGCCGTTGGCAAAAACTGGTTTATTTGCAGTAAAGATTTACGAACTGCAAATATTTAATTTAAGCCCAGGGGAGCAACTTAATTCTTTGTTGTTATTGTTTAAAAAATACCATTGTGTTTTTCTACAAATAGACTCATTGGTTGATTACGATAACACTTCCTCCCTCAAGAACTTCGGCAGTGAGTGAAATGAAACTGTTACACGGTTTGAAATCACAGAGCTTTGAAATCTTCACGTAGTCACTCACGTGACTCCGAAGTAAAATAGTAAGATTAAACGAGAACTAATCAGTTTGAAGTTTGATCTGTATTTTATGAGGAGTTACGATGAGGGATTACGTGCCCTCCGCTCCCACCCTCATTATATGGATCAAACTAATAAATTGATGTCTCCTTATCTTTACTATGTTTACTTCAAATAACTGTGTCTATCTGTGATTCCACACCGCTGCTTGGAAGTATGCCGCGCCTGCGCACTGAGCGGGTTCTTCACGTAATCCCTCATCGTAACTCCTCATAAAATACAGATCAAACTTCAAACTGGTAAGTTCTCGTTTAATCTTACTATTTTAGATGAATAGCCATGATCACATTGAATGGCAGTGCTGGCTCGAAGGGCCGATGGCCTATTCCTGCACCTATTTTCTATGTTTCTATGCTTGAGTATATGGCAATAAAACTCGATCACTTGATTTTGAAGCATTCATGCATGGTGGAGGCATAATGTAGTCATAGAGTGATACAGTGTGAAAACAGGCCCTTCGGCGCAACTTGCCCACACCCGCCAACATGTCCCAGCTGCTTTTGGTCCATACCTTCAAACCTGTCCTTTCCATGTATCAATCTAACTTTTTCTTAAATGTTGGGATGGTCTGGCAGCTTGTTCCATACACCCATCACCCTTTGTGTGGATAAAGTTATCCCTTAAAAAGTTACCTCTTAAAAATACTTCATACAAAAAACATTGAAATCATACTTCTACAGTGCACTAAAACATGATACATCAAATTTCAAAACGTTCCTACCCTGGGAGCGGGGACACCCTTCTTCCACACCCTCTCCCCACTCGGTTGCTCTACTCCCTCTCCGGGTACCCCCAAGGCCAGTGATCAGTGATCGCACAGCCTCCCCCCTTCAAAAATACTCCAATCCAGTTTAAAGCATATATATTGCATTCAAGTGTTAGTTATAAGACTCGCTACAGTATGCTCCATGTTTCACAATTCCAAGCTGAAAAATGCAAATGTTCCGTACCAATCGGAGGGGAAACCCCTCCCCCCCCCGGGTCATTATGCCCCACCCCCCCCCCCCACCCCCCGGGTCACTATGCTCCCTCGGTCTTGGTCTCTCGCAATTTCTCACTGCCAACTCTCACCCAACGTTGGCAGCCCTGGAATCTGGTTAATGCGAGCTATGGGTTATGTGGGTAGAAGTAGCATGGATAATGAGAAATCTTTCCCCATAAACGAAGATATTTGAAACCTGTTGACATCATTTTCAGGCGAGGAAAGAGAGGGTGAGAAAAACCAGAAGATTTTTCTTTCACCTCAGTTGGTTGCAATGTTGCAAGGACACTCACATAATGTGAGAAGTATCTGGATGCGTACTTGAAGCGTTATGGTGTAGGTTTGCTGACCAAGTGTCAGTACAGTAGCTTTACAGGTAGCTGACTGTAGATTAGCCTGTAGCAAGGTCGTAGGGTTATTGAAACTTTGCAAATGTCACCGCTTAGTCATGTGCTTGATTGTGATCCTGCCATTGAGAAAATCTATATTACCAGAACTCTTCGCGCGCGTGCGTGTGCGTGTGCGTGTGCGTGTGCGTGTGCGTGTGCGTGTGTGTGTGTGTGTGTGTGTGTGTGTGTGTGTGTCAGTCATTTGAGCACAATCTGGTTAATTTACCCATTTTCGCAGATCTTACATTTTCCCCCTGGAGACGATAAACATCTTCCCGTCGAATTTCCACCTACATTTCTGAATTTTTTGATCCTTGAAATATTAAAAACAGCTCAATCTCACTCTTTTTTAGAAAAAAAAATCCGACCGATGTGACAATGCACTCGCAAGGCAGGTCGGGACACTCCAGGATGGAGGGGCACTCCAGCGCTCGCGGTCCGGTGCCCTACGCCTGAGAGACGTCACAATGCACTGGCAAGGCAGGACAGGAGTCTCTGGGAGGGAGCGGCATTCCAGCGCTCGAGGTGAACGAGGAGTGGCGGTGGATGCCAGTCTGGGCTATGGAGGCTGCTGCCACGGGCCGAGCCCGGAGACTGGGCCTGGGCTGGAGCCGAGCCTGGAGCTGGAGTGAGGGCCGAGCCCAGGGCTTGGGATGGGGCAGTGACCGGGCCCGAGAAAGAAGCGGCCGGTGGAACCAAGGACGAGCCTGGGTCAATTCAGGGTCAGGGACGGTGAAGTCGGAACCTTCAATGGAGTCCAGGCGGCGGCTGGGCTGGAGGCTGCCGCTGGAACCAAGGACAAGCCTTAGGCCGACAGCCTGGTCCGGGTCGTGTACGAGAATGCTATGAAATTGAATTTGGTCGCCTAAACTCTGCTTGAAATGCTATGAAATTAAATTAGGTGGCCTGCATTCTGCTTGAGATGCAATGAAATTGAATTTGGTGGCCTGCACTCTGCTTGAGATGCCATGAAATTGAATTTGGTGGCCTGCACTCTGCTTGAAATGCTATGAAATTGAATTTGATGGCCTGCGCCCTGCTTGAAATGCTATGAAACTGAATTTGGTGGTCTGCGCCCTGCCTGAAATGCTATGAAATTGAAATTGGTGGCCCAAACTTCTTAAAATTAATGTCACCGACTCCTCTGAAGACTGAATATTTGATTACTGAACATTGATAATGCAAAGAGAAGTTGGAAAGTACATTGTGAAGGGGACTTAAGGATGCAATGGAGTATATCTAGGTTAGGTAAGTGGGCATATTTTATCCTCAATGTGTCGAGTAAAGTTAACAGTTCCCTGAATGTTGCATTGAGTAGACAGGCTGCTGAAGGTCTATGGCATGCTTCCCTTCCGAGGTTAGAGCAGGAATATAAGTAATGGTACGTTTAATTGCAACTTTACATAACACTAGTTCATCCACATCTGCAGTATTGTGTACCGTTCAAGTCACCACACTATGGGATGAATGTGATTGGGTTGGAGTGAGTGCTGAGGTGATTCACCAGCATCTTGCCTGGACTGGAGACATTCAGTTGTTAGAAAAAAATTCAGATTCTTGTTTTGATCCCAAGCAGCGAAGGAGATTGACTATGAACCACATGAAAGTATAGGGCTGTAATATCCACTGATATGTGAGATCATCAAAATGTATTCCCCCTAGCCAAAAAAAGCAGCCTACCAGAGGACTGGGAGAAATACAGAGTCCAGCAGAGGAGGACAAAGGGCTTAATTAGGAAAGGGAAAATAGATTATGAAAGAAAACTGGCAGGGAACATAAAAACTGACTGCAAAAGTTTTTATAGATATGTGAAGAGAAAAATGGGTGAACAGGTGAATTGATCATGGGGACAAGGACATGGCAGACCGATTGAGTAACTACTTCACTAAGGAAGACTTAAATAATCTGCCGGAAATAGCAGGGGACCGGGGGTCAAATGAAATAGAGGAACTGAGTGAAATGCAGGTTAGCCGAGAAGTAGTGTTAGGAAAATTGAATGGATTAAAGGCCGATAAAGCCCCAGGGCCAGATAGGCTGCATCCCAGAGTACTTAAGGAAGTAGCCCCAGAAATAGTGGATGCATTAGTGATAATTTTTCAAAACTCTATAGATTCTGGAGTAGTTCCTGAGAATTGGAGGGTAGCTAATGTAACCCCACTTTTTAAAAAGGGAGGGAGAGAGAAAATTGGGAATTACAGACCAGTTAGTCGAACATCGGTAGTGGGGAAACTGCTAGAGTCAGTTATTAAAGATGGGATAGCAGCACATTTGGAAAGTGGTGAAATCATTGGAAAAAGTCAGCATGGATTTATGAAAGGTAACTCATGTCTGACGAATCTTATAGAATTTTTTGAGGATGTAACTAGTAGAGTGGATAAGGGAGAACCAATGGATGTGTTATATCTGGACTTTCAGAAGGCTTTCGACAAGGTCCCACATAAGAGATTAGTATACAAACTTAAAGCACAGGATATGGCGGACCAATTGAATAACTACTTTGGTTCCGTCTTCACTAAGGAAGACATAAATAATCTGCCGGAAATAGCAGGGGACCGCGGGTCAAAGGAGTTGGAGGAATTGAGTGAAATCCAGGTTAGCCGGGAAGTGGTGTTGGGTAAATTGAATGGATTAAAGGCCGATAAATCCCCAGGGCCAGATAGGCTGCATCCCAGAGTACTTAAGGAAGTAGCTCCTGAAATAGTGGATGCATTAGTAATTATCTTTCAAAACTCTTTAAATTCTGGAGTAGTTCCTGAGGATTGGCGGGTAGCAAACGTAACCCCACTTTTTAAGAAGGGAGGGAGAGAGAAAACGGGGAATTACAGACCAGTTAGTCTAACATCGGTAGTGGGGAAACTACTGGAGTCAGTTATTAAAGATGGGATAGCAGCACATTTGGAAAGTGGTGAAATCATTGGACAAAGTCAGCATGGATTTACAAAAGGTAAATCATGTCTGACGAATCTTATAGAATTTTTCGAGGATGTAACTAGTAGCGTGGATAGGGGAGAACCAGTGGATGTGGTGTATCTGGACTTCCAGAAGGCTTTCGACAAGGTCCCAGATTAGTATACAAACTTAAAGCACACGGCATTGGGGGTTCAGTATTGATGTGGATAGAGCACTGTCTGGCAAACAGGAAGCAAAGAGTAGGAGTAAATGGGTCCTTTTCACAATGGCAGGCAGTGACTAGTGGGGTACCGCAAGGCTCAGTGCTGGGACCCCAGCTATTTACAATATATATTAATGATCTGGATGAGGGAATTGAAGGCAATATCTCCAAGTTTGCGGATGACACTAAGCTGGGGGGCAGTGTTAGCTGTGAAGAGGATCCTAGGAGACTGCAAGGTGACTTGGATAGGCTGGGTGAGTGGGCAAATGTTTGGCAGATGCAGTATAATGTGGATAAATGTGAGGTTATCGATTTTGGTGGCAAAAACAGGAAAACAGACTATTATCTAAATGGTGGCCGACTAGGAAAAGGGGAGATGCAGCGAGACCTGGGTGTCATGGTACACCAGTCATTGAAAGTAGGCATGCAGATGCAGCAGGCAGTGAAGAAAGCTAATGGTATGTTAGCTTTCATAGCAAAAGGATTTGCGTATAGGAGCAGGGAGGTTCTACTGCAGTTGTACAGGGTCTTGGTGAGACCACACCTGGAGTATTGCGTACAGTTTTGGTCTCCAAATCTGAGGAAGGACATTATTGCCATAGAGGGAGTGCAGAGAAGGTTCACCAGACTGATTACTGGGATGTCAGGACTGTCTTATGTAGAAAGACTGGATAGACTTGGTTTATACTCTCTAGAATTTAGGAGATTGTGAGGGGATCTTATAGAAACTTATAACATTCTTAAGGGGTTGGACAGGCTAGATGCAGGAAGATTGCTCCCGATGTTGGGGAAGTCTAGGACAAGAGGTCACAGCTTAAGGATAAGGGGGAAATCCTTTAAAACCGAGATGAGAAGAACTTTTTTCACACAGAGAGTGGTGAATCTCTGGAACTCTCTGCCACAGAGGGTTGTCGAGGCCAGTTCATTGGCTATATTTAAGAGGGAGTTAGATGTGGCCCTTGTGGCTAAGGGGATCAGAGGGTATGGAGAGAAGGCAGGTACGGGATACTGAGTTGGATGATCAGCCATGATCATATTGAATGGCGGTGCAGGCTCGAAGGGCCGAATGGCCTACTCCTGCACCTAATTTCTATGTTTCTATGTTTCTATGTATCGGGGTTTCAGTATTGATGTGGATAGAGAACTGGCTGGCAGACAGGAAGTAAAGAGTAGGTGTAAACGGGTCCCTTTCAGAATGGCAGGCAGTGACTAATGGGGTACCGCAAGGCTCAGTGCTGGGACCCCAGCTATTTACAATATATATTAATGATTTGGACGAGGGAATTGAATGCAACATCTCCAAGTTTGCGGATTACACGAAGCTGGGGGGCAGTGTTAGCTGTGAGGAGGATGCTAGGAGGCTGCAAGGTGACTTGGATAGGCTGGGTGAGTGGGCAAATGCAGTATAATGTGGATAAATGTGAGGTTATCCACTTTGGTGGCAAAAAAAGGAAAGTAGACTATTATCTGCATGGTGGCTGATTAGGAAAAAGGGAGATGCAACGAGACCTGGGTGTCATGGTACACCAGTCATTGAAAGTAGGCATGCAGGTGAAGCAGGCAGTGAAGAAAGCGAATGGTATGTTAGCATTCATAGCAAAAGGGTTTGAGTATAGGAGCAGGGAGGTTCTACTGCAGTTGTACAGGGTCTTGGTGAGACCACACCTGGAGTATTGCGTACAGTTTTGGTCTCCTAATCTGAGGAAGGACATTCTTGCCATAGAGGGAGTACAGAGATGGTTCACCAGACTGATTCCTGGGATATCAGGACCTTCATATGAAGAAAGACTGGATAGACTCGGATTGTACTCACTAGAATTTTGAGGGGGGATCTTATAGAAACGTACAAAATTCTTAAGGGGTTGGACAGGCTAGATGCAGGAAGATTGTTCCCGAAGTTGGTGAAGTCCAGAACAAGGGGTCACAGTTTAAGGATAAAGGGGAAATCTTTTAGGACTGAGATGAGAAAAACATTTTTTACAGAATGTAGTTGAGGCTAGTCCATTGGCTATATTTAAGAGGGAATTAGTTGTGCCCCTTGTGGCTAAAGATATGGAGAGAAGGCAGGTACAGGATACTGAGTTGGATGATCAGCCATGATCATATTGAATGGCGGTGCAGGCTCGAAGGGCTGAATGGCCTACTCCAGCACCTATTTTCTATGTTTCGATGTTTCTATGTCAGCACTCTACACCCAATACAATGTGCCCTAATTTTTTTGATGTGACATGTATTGCAGCACAGGAGAAAGCACACAGACATACATTAGGCATTTGGTTAGATTCATATTAAAGTTTTTGTGGAAAATTAAAGTTCAGTGTTTGGGAGATGACAAGCTGGTTTGAACTGAAGATTGTCTGATAGAGAATGAACATACAGCAAATGTATCCTTCTCGAGTTGGCCACTGACATTAGTGGTGTGTCACAGCAAACAGGGTTGGGGCCCAAACGTCTTAAAATTAATGTCACCGACTCCTCTGAAGACTGAATATTTGATTACTGAACATTGATAATTCAAAGAGAAGTTGGAAAGTACATTGTGAAGGGGACTTAAGGATGCAATGGAGTGTATCTAGGTTAGGTAAGTGGGTAGAGATCTGGCATATTTTATCCTCAATGTGTTGCCATACCTATGGAGTAAAGTACACAGTTCCCTGAAGGTTGCATTGAGTAGATAGGCTGGTGAAGAAGGTCTATGGCATGCTTCCCTTCCGAGGTTAGGGCAGGAATATAAGTAATGGTATAAATATTGCAACTTCACTTAACACTGGTTCATCCACATCTGCAGTATTGTGTACCGTTCTAGTCACCACACTATGGGAAGAATGTGGTTGGGATGGAGTGAGTGCAGAGATGATTCACCAGCATCTTGCCTGGACTGGAGACATTCAGTTGTGAGAAAACATTTCAGTTTCGTGTTTTGTTTTCCCTGCAGTGAAGGAGATTGATTATGAACCACATGAAAGTATATAGGGCTGTAATATCCACTGATAGATGAGATCATCAACACTTATTCCCCCTTCCATGTGTATTTAAAACAAGAGAGCAGAGTTTTGTTTTGATGGTTGACACTTGAATCATGTTGCTAGAGGAGATGGTGGAATCAGGTGCCATCACCGTGTTTGAGGCAATTAGACAGTTAAATAGGAAGGTCCTACAGGCCACAGTCCTAAAGAAGGCAGATGGGATTAATATAGATGAGGAAAAGAGATGGACATGGACATGGAGGGCAAAGTTCCCCTTTCTGGGCTGCAGCTTTCTGTCGCTCTGAATGTAGAATTGGCCATTTTGGGAAAAACAGAAGCACGTTATGTAAAATGCGAGACATGACAGAGTTCTGAGGTTTAGACGTATCAGGCTCCTGGTCCCTGAAATACAATGGCTCATAGACTGGTACATAACCAACTAGGAAAGTGACCGGAATGTTAACTGATGAAGGATCTATGCCCTGAATCATTATCTGTTTTACCTTCCCCAGAGACTGCTTGCCTTGAAACAACACAGGCTGAGGGATGACTACAGAGAGGTAGATGGGTGTTTGGGACGAGCTGCCAGATGTAGAGGCAAGTATAGTTCACATTTTAAAATCATATTTGGACAGCTAGATCATTAGCAAATCGTTAAAGGGGCAATAGTACAGAAATGCGACTCGCTCAGCAAGGCCCTTGGTCAGCATGAACACTGGGAATAAAGGTCTATTGCCGCACTGACGAACAATGATTCCATAATATGCTGCCCCAGCCCCACTGAACCTTCTCATCGTTTTCTATTTTTAGTTCAGATTTCCGGATTTTGCATTTAGTTTTTTTAATTTTCAGAATGTTATATATTGGTCTGCGGGGAAGGAGTAGGGAATATTATAGTCATCGAGTGATACAGTGTGGAAACAGGCCCTTTGGCCCAACTCACCCACACCGGCCAAAAATGTCCCAGCTACACTAGTCTCACTTGCCTGCGCTTGGTCCATATCCCTCCAAAGCTGTCCTATCCATGTATCTGTCTGTTTCTTAAATGATGGGATAGTCCCAGCCTCAACAACCTCCTCTGGCAGCTTGCTCCATACACCCACCTGTGTGAAAAACATTTAATTACCTCTTGGATTCCTATTAAATATCTTCCCCTTCACCTTGAGCCTATGTCCTCTGGTCCTCGATTCCCCTTCTCTGGACGAAAGACTGTGCATCTACCCAATCTATTCCTCTCATGATTTTGTATAGCGCTATAAGATTTCCTCTCATCCTCCTGCGATCCATGGAATAGAGGCCCAGCCCACTCAACCTCTCCCTAAAGCTCACACCCTCTAGTCCGGGCAACATCCTCATAAATCTTTTCTGAACCATGTCAAGCTTGACAATATCTTTCCAATAACATGGTGCCCAGAACTGAACACAATACTCTTATTGCAGTCTCACCAACGTCTTATACAACTGCAATATGACCTCCCAACTTCTATACTCCATACTTTGACTGATGAAGGCCAAAGTGCAAAATGTTTTTTTGACCACCTTATCTACCTGCCACTCGACCTTCATGGAATCATGCACCTGTACTCCTAGAACCCTCTGCTCTACAACACCACCCAGAGGCCTACCATTTAGTGTGTAGGTCCTGCCCTTGTTCGACTTCCCAAATGCAACACCTCACACTTCTTTGTATTAAATTCCATCCATCATTCCTGGCCAATTGATCCAGATCCTGTTGCATTCGTTCACAACCATCTTCACTATCTGCAAAACCACTAACTTTTGTATCATCAACAAACTTGCTAATCTTGCCGTGTATGTTCTCATCCAAATCCTTGACATAGATGACAAACAACAACACACCCTGCACTATTGTGAGGCACATCACTCACCACAGGCAACCAGTCTGAGAAGCAACCTTCCACTATTACCCTCTGCTTCCTTCCAATGAGCCAATTTGCTATCCATTCAGCTATCTCTCCTTGGATCACATGCGATCTAACCTTCCAGAGCAGCCTATCATGTGGAACCTTGTCGAACATCTTACTGACGTCCATGTACACAACATCTACTGCTCTGCCCTCATCAAACTTTTTGGTCATGTCTTCAAAAATGTCAATCAGATTTGGGAGACATAACCTCCCAGGTACAAACCATGCCTACTATCCCGAATCAGCCCCTGCCCATCCAAATGCCTGTATATCCTATTCCTCAGAATACTCTCCCGTAACTAAGCAACTACAGATGTTCAGCTCACCGGCCTGTAGTTCCCAGCATTTTCCCTGCAGCCTTTTCTTGAAAAGAGGCACAACATTTTTCCACACTCCGGTCTCACGGCACCTGTCCTGTATTTAAGGACGACTCATAAATTTCAACCAGGGCTCCCGTAATTTCCTGTCTAGTTTCCCTCAATGTCCTCGGATAGATCAGATCAGGCCCTGGAGATTTGTCTACCTTCAAACACGACAGTATCTTCGGTACTTCTTCGACAGTAACCCTGACTGCTCTAGACATTTCCAGTGACTGCTCTAATTTCCTCCGTCCTACTGTCTTTCTCCTCGGTAAATACAGAGAAGAATTTCTCTTTTAGGACCTTGCCCATGTCCTGTGGTTCCACACAGAGGTGACCACTTTTATTCCCGAGGTCTCACTCTCCGTCTAGTTGCCCCATTCCCCCTTATGTATTTATAAAATATTTTGGGATTGTCCTTAATGCTAACCACTAGGGCCATCTCCTGGCCCCTTTTTGCATTTGTGATTTAAAAAAAAAAGTTTACTCATTAGTTCCCAAAACTCCTCCAGGGATGCACTTGATTCCAGCTGCCTATACCTGTGCCATGCATCCTTCTTGTTTTTGACTAACGTCTCAATTTCCCTCGTCAGCCAAGCTTCCTTACACTTGTCTGCTTTGCCCTTCACTCTAACGGGGATGTAAACATCCTGAGCTTTCTTCAGTACAGTTTTAAAAACATCCCACTTGGCTGATGTTCCTTTCCTCTCTAACAACCTGCTCCAGTCAACTTGAGCGAGACCTTCTCTCATACCCTCAAAGTTGGCCTTACCCCAGTTGAGCTTTTTAATACTTGGACCCTCTCCATCCCTATCCATAACTATCTTAAACCTAATCAAACTGGTCACTGGTCCCAACAGGCTACTTCACACACACTTCATTAACTTGCCCTTCCCAATTTTCCCTATTTCCCAATACTAGATCCAGCGTTACCCTTCCACAATACTAGATCCAGCGTTACCCTCCCACAATAGAGAGACATGGGACGAGATCGGGCATGGAGAACAGGACCTTCCAGGTGTTATTACTGCAATGAAGAAGGACATTTCAAAAGAGAGTGCCCTAAAATGAGGAGAGAAGTTCAGTCGTATGCCCTGATGGAAGAGGAATAGGGGGGTCAGGGGTTCCCCTCCTTGGGGTTAACAGGACACAAACGGGAACCCCTTGTCACAGTCTGCCCTCTACTCATTCTCATCCACTTCACCTCCCAGTACTTTTCCACCGGTCCCTCCTTCTCCTCGCCTGCCTGCCTGCCACTCCCCTCTCATCAGACCAACTCTCCTCACCTGTTGCACTCAGTTGCCTCTGATCACCTATTAACCCGGTATATAGACTCTCCTCACCGTTCACACAGTGCCAGATTGTTCTCAGCATTCATGCAAGACTCTCCAGCAATTTCCCGACTGCCTACACGGATTCGAACCTGCCTGCCCCTGACCATTCCGTCCTGTCGTCTTCCTGGATATCACCTCAGCCTTCTGTCCCCGACCACGGCCTTCGTCCCGTACCTCCTGGTTTCTGTCTGCCTCTCTCCTGGGCTGTTTGGTGTATCCCTGCAACGGCTCCTCGACTTCCTGCCTGGCTTCGACTCTCCTTTCGTCTGTCCCTCGCTGGTTTGTTTGCATCGTGTGTTGGATCTCCTGGTGACCGGACCTTCCGCTACCCCGACTACGTCTCCTGCATGCCCCTCTTCGGGAACCCTCGCTCAATCCTGAGCCTCTGTGTGAGTACGGTGTACCCATTCCTGTGTTACTACTCTGTGTTACAGTATCGTAATAAAGTTCATTACCAATTATACCTGCCTGATTCTGTGCTGCTATTGGGTCCAAGCTATACCCGTTACAGTACAATCTGGCCAACAATGGACTCAGCGCACACAACGTCTCCGTCAAACCGCTTCGAGAGGATTGAGCACACGCTCCTGCAGCACAAAGCTATGCTCACTGCCTCCAACTCCGAGGTTCGACAGGCTGTGTCAAACCAAGAGCAAGCATTGGTTGCACTAGCCACCCAGGTCCAACAGCTGATGACCACCCTCGCCCAGGCTACAACCCATGCTTCGCCTCCGGCTCCGACAGCACCAGCTCCTGGTCCGCCAGGACCATCACCTGAGCCCCGGGTGGGAACCCCGGAGCGCTACGCTGGAGACCCGGAGGGCTGCAACCCATTCATCACGAACTGTTCCATTCTCTTCGCCCTACAGCCCTACACCTTCGCCCAGGAAGCGGCGAGAGTGGCGTTTACCATTAATCACCTGACTGGCAGAGCTCGGCTGTGGGGAACGGCTGAATGGGAGCGACGCACGCCGGCTTGCTCCTCTTTCCAGACCTTCGCCGCGGAGCTTCGCAAGGTGTCCGGTGAGGTTTCGATGGGTCCGGACGCTGCGGGAAGTCTGCTGGGGTTGAGCCAGGGGAACCAGAGCGTCGCTGACTTCGCCATCGACTTTCACACCAGGGCCCGTCAGAGTGGGTGGAATGCCCCGGCCCAGTGTGACGCTTTCTTCTTCTCTGGATGGGCTTATCGAGCTAACGACCCGTCTGGACCGACGCATCCTGGCGAGACGTCGGGAGAGGCGACAGGGACAGGCGGTCCGCCAGCAATCCACCCAAGCTCGTTTTCCTCCGGAGACTGGACTACCCTCATCGGGGCAACCGTCGAGGCAACCCGAACCCATGCAGGTGGGTCGCACCAGTCTCACCCCCGAGGAACGGGAACATCGGCGTCGGGGGAACCTCTGTCTCTACTGTGGCCTGGCGGGTCATCACATCTCCAAGTGTCCAGTAAAAGGCCAGACTCGCCAGTAGCGGAGGAATTACTGGTGAGTCGAACCTCTGAACTTTCCTCTGCCCGACGCCCTCTTTGTCATGCCCGTCTGCTGTTGTCTGATGGGTCTCACACCCTCGCCACCTTCATAGACTCTGGTTGTGACATTAATCTTATGGACAAGGAACTAGCCCGCCAGCTTGGCATCAGTTGTGTTCCCCTGCCTGAACCTGTTCCCGCCAACGCCCTCGACGGCCATCTCCTGGGGACTGTTTCTCACCAGACGGTCCCAGTGCGCATGCTCCTGTCTGGTAATCACCATGAGACCATCCAGTTCCACATCCTGCAGTCTCCCCGTCTTCCCCTCATCCTGGGTTACCCCTGGCTTCGGCGACACAACCCCAACATCGACTGGAGGACGGGGGTCATCTTGGGTTGGAGCCCTTCCTGCCACCAAGTGTGCCTGAAGCAAGCCTCAGCTCCTCAACCGGCCACCTGCTCCAGTTCTGCTCCAGATCTGACGGGGGTCCCAGCCGAGTACCATGACTTTGGGGAGGTTTTTAGCAAGTCTAGGGCCACCTCCCTTCCTCCTCATCTGCCCTATGACTGCGCCATAGACCTCCTGCCTGGTTCCGCTCCTCCTAGGGGTCGCCTTTACTCCCTGTCCGCCCCTGAGAGAGGCGCCATGGAGAAATACATAAACGACTCCTTGGCTGCTGGTCTCATCCGTCCCTCCTCGTCTCCTGCTGGGGCTGGGTTCTTCTTCGTGGAGAAGAAGAACAAATCTCTGCGTCCCTGCATAGATTACCGGGGGGTCAACGGCATCACGGTGAAGAATCGCTACCCTCTCCCACTCATCTCCTCTGCTTTCGAGCTCCTGGAAGGGGCCACCATCTTTTCGAAGTTGGATCTACGCAACGCCTACCACTTGGTCCGCATCAAAGAGGGAGATGAGTGGAAGACCGCCTTCAACACTCCCACGGGACATTATGAATACCTGGTGATGCCCTTTGGCCTCACCAACGCCCCAGCCGTCTTCCAGGCTTTGGTCAATGACGTTCTCAGAGACATGTTGAACAAGTATATATTGATGACATCCTCATCTTTTAACGGACCAAGGAGGAACACGTACACCACGTCCAGGCAGTTCTACATCGGCTCCTGGCGAACTCGCTCTTCGTTAAAGCTGAGAAGTGCGAGTTTCACTCCCCGTCAGTCTCCTTCCTAGGATACATCGTTGGCCAAGGGAACATCAAGATGGACCCCGCCAAGGTCTCTGCTGTCACCACCTGGCCTGTTCCTGACTCCCGCAAGCAGCTCCAAAGGTTCCTGGGGTTCGCCAATTTTTACCGACGGTTCATCCGTGGCTACAGTACTGTGGCCGCACCCCTCACGGCACTCACCTCCTCCAAGGTTCCATTCCGGTGGTCTGCCGCGGCCGACAAAGCTTTTCAGACACTCAAGACACGGTTTACATCGGCCCCCATCCTCCAAGTTCCGGACTCAGAGAGACAGTTCGTGGTGGAGGTGGACGCCTCCGACGTGGGGGTGGGAGCTGTTCTGTTCCAGCGGGCTGCCGGGGACCAGAAGCTCCATCCATGCGCCTTCTTCTCCCGATGCCTGACCCCTGCTGAGAGGAATTATGACATTGGCAACCGAGAACTGTTGGCGGTTAAGTTGGCGTTGGAGGTATGGCGTCACTGGCTGGAGGGAACCGAGCAGCCTTTCTTGGTTTGGACTGACCACAAGAACCTTGAATACCTCCAGTCAGCCAAGAGGTTCAACTCTCGTCAGGCCCGCTGGTCTCTCTTCCTCACCCGCTTCAACTTCTCCCTCTCCTACCGACCTGGGTCCCACAACGTGAAGCCCGATGCCCTCTCTCGACAGTTCTTGGCGAAGGAGGAGACTGCCTCTGGCCCCAACACCATCCTCCTGTCCTCGCACAGGGTTGCCTCCCTCACCTGGGAAGTGGAGGAGAGGGTTGAGGCGGCCTTGGAGAACCAGCCGGGACCCAGTGCATGCCCTCCTGATCGCCTGTTTGTGGTTTCTGCCCTGCGGTCCGACGTCCTTCAGTGGGCCCACAGCTCTCGTCTCACCTGTCATCCCGGCATTCAGCGGACCAAGGAGCAGGTGCTACGGAGGTTCTGGTGGGCATCGCTGGAGGAGGACACTCGGGAGTTTGTCAACGCCTGTGCCGTTTGCAACCAGCACAAGGTCTCACACCAAGCTCCTGCGGGTCATCTGCTTCCACTGCCTGTACCCTATCGACCATTGTCCCACATCTCCCTGGACTTCGTTACCGACCTGCCCCCATCCAGTGGTCACACCACCATCCTGACCGTGGTCGATAGATTTAGCAAGATGGCTCACTTCGTGCCCCTGCCCACGCTTCCGTCAGCCAAGGAGACTGCCGAGCTCATGTTACTCAACGTCTTCAGGCTCCATGGTCTCCCAGTCGATGTGGTCTCCGACCGGGGACCCCAGTTTGCCTGTGTTCTGGAGGGAGTTCTGGACGCTTGTGGGGGCCACCGTGAGTCTGTCGTCCGGTTTTCATCCGCAGTCCAACGGCCAAACTGAAAGGAAGAATCAGGAGATGGAGACGGCGCTGCGGTGTATGGTGTCCAAGCATCCCTCCTCCTGGTCCCAGCAGTTGTTGTGGGTGGAGTACGCCCACAACACCCTGACAAGCTCGGCCTCTGGGCTTTCCCCTTTCCAGTTTGCCTACGGGTTCCAGCCTCCACTGTTCCCGGCGCTGGAGACAGGTTTCCTGCCCGTCCGTCCAGGCCTTCATTCGTCGCTGCCGCAGGACGTGGCCCCAAGCCAGGGCGGCTCTTCTCCGCTACGTGGACCGTTACGCCACGGCTGCCAACCATCACCGCACCCAGGCCCCCACCTACCTCGCGGGCCAGAAGGTGTGGCTGTCGACCCGGGACCTTCCCTTGAGGGTGGAGTCCAAGAAGTTGGCACCCAAGTTCATCGGTCCCTTTGAGATCCAGAAGGTCATCAACCCAGCGGCTGTGAGACTCAAGTTGCCTCGTTCCATGCGGGTCCATCCTACGTTCCACGTGTCCAGAGTAAAGCCAGTCCGGGAGAGCTCCCTGGTCCCCGCAGTCCCTCCTCCTCCACCTCCTCGTCTCATCGACGGAGGCCCCGCCTTTACGGTGCACCGCCTCCTGCGCTCCCGCCGTCGCGGGAGGGGTCTCCAATTCCTGGTCGATTGGGAGGGTTACGGTCCAGAGGAGTGGTCCTGGGTTCCTGCTCGACACATCCTGGATGCCTCCCTCATCAGGGAGTGTCACCGGCGTCATCCCGACCAGCCGTCCAAGTACGCCACTCCTAGAGGGGTTGCCGCCCCGAGACTCTGTCCCCTCTTCCGTCTGAGGCGCCCAGTGATGACGAGACGGAGCTTTCCTCTGATGCTATGGAGGATGTGGACATGGAGGTCTCGGACGAATATTAGCCCTCCTCCGGTCCCCCTCCTCCCACCCAACTCTGCGTGGGATTGGGTTTATATTCTTTATTGTTTTTTTTTGTTTTGGGACGTCAGGAGCCGTCCCTTGAAGGGGGGGGGGGGGTTCTGTCACAGTCTTCCCTCTCCTCATTCTCA
Source organism: Amblyraja radiata (assembly GCF_010909765.2). Taxonomy (NCBI): domain Eukaryota; kingdom Metazoa; phylum Chordata; class Chondrichthyes; order Rajiformes; family Rajidae; genus Amblyraja; species Amblyraja radiata. The sequence continues at coordinate 5,624,547 of NC_046000.1, read as the reverse complement.
TCCACTTCACCTCCCAGTACTTTTCCACCGGTCCCTCCTTCTCCTCACCTGCCTGCCTGCCACTCCCCTCTCATCAGGTCAACTTTCCTCACCTGTTTCACTCAGTTGCCTCTGATCACCAATGAACCCGGTATATAGACTCTCCTCACCGTTCACACAATGCCAGATTGTTCTTAGCATTCATGCAAGACTCTCCAGCGATTTCCCGACTTCCTGCCTGGCTTCGACTCTCCTTTCGTCTGTCCCTCGCTGGTTTGTTTGCATCGTGTGTTGGATCTCCTGGTTACCGGACCTTCCGCTACCCCGACTACGTCTCCTGCCTGCCCCTCTTCGGAACCCTCGCTCAATCCTGAGCCTCTGTGTGAGTACGGTGTACCCATTCCTGTGTTACAGTATCGTTATAAAGTTCGTTACCAACTATACCTGCCTGATTCTGTGCTGCTATTGGGTCCAAGCTATACCCGTTACACGTACAGTGTTTAATGGGAACAATGAGTCTTGTGTATATAAAATGAGTGACCACTGTATCTCTTATATTTTGAGAAGTGGGTTCTGGGAATTGAGTCCACTTTTCTTTGATTTCACTTTGTTAAAATGAGACAACTCTGAACAAAGAAGTCAAGAGCACATGGCTGACAGAGGCCATAAAAAGGGAGTCATGTGTCTATAAATATTGTAAGCATGAAAAAATACTGTGAAGGAGGAGATAAGTGGGAGCAAGTGATTGGCTGATGATGAGGGAATGTTGGCAAATGATTGGATATGGATATGTAACAGGGGTGGGGCATGCAGAGTTGGACATGATATAAAAAGAGATGATCTTTTGTTTGTGGCTCAAAAAGCTCCACGTGGACTGATGACGTGGGGGATCCAACTTTTGTTTGCAAATACAAGTTTAAACTTCTTCTGAAGAATTCTCCGCATTGCCCGAGTTAATTTTGAGTATTGGAAACCACGACACCTCCCATCCTTAACTCCACCATGCTGGCTACCTCCCATTGCCCTTACTCCCACAAGCTGGCTGTGGGACGGCAGCGTACTCACACACGGGGCCGGGTAGAATGGGCCAGTGCACACAAGTGGCCATAACCCCCCTGACCCACACGCCGGGGTAATTCACCCCCCCCCGCCCCCGCCGCTGCGTTTCAGCCGCTACACACCAAACGATATTGGCAAGTGCAGGAACTATCTTTGAAGTAGTGGGGAGGTGTCCGACTGCCCTACGGCTACAGATATGTATAGAGGCGAGAATAATTTCTTATCATTTCCGGAGATGGTTGGCATTTTCTTTCATTATTGATAGCACAACCTGAATTCTGAAGAATTCCAAAGACCACAGTTGTCAAAGTTCGACTCTTAAAGAAAGCAGACAGCAACAAAATTGTTAAAAGTAAACCAAAACAAACTTTTAATCAATTTGCCAGACGGGAGTGGCGAGCTCTACAAAGAGCACACACGTTGCTCAGTGCTTCTCGGGCTCCACTCAAAGAACAAAGGAAAGTTAGTGTAATTATACATTTTCTTATCAATAAAACACCTTTTAAATCTGAGTGAAAGATCCATTATCTAAGGGGAAACAAGGGAGGCTAGACTCATATATTTGCAATGTCAGCCTTATTCTCAAATCTTGGAATAGCTTCAGTACAGCTGCCCATTTCGGAAGGACAACTACATTTTGTTTTCAAATGACTTCCATCTTGGTACCAGAATGGGCATCCGTCTGTGAACTAAAACAAGCTTGTAAGACTTGGATGAAAGCCATTACCTTGTCCTTAGATGGGACAGGCAGTTCAGACAGATATCTTATATGGTGCTGTGCCCAGACAATACATCTCTATGTTAATACATTGCTTCAATGATTAGTATAAACCAAGTTTCCATGATTTCCCCAGGCTTTATTCTGCTGGGAAAATTCTCTTTTAAATTTGACTGTTTTCTGTTTTTCAGCAAATCTCCATTTTCAATTTACGAACCAAACCTGACCAAATTAAACTCTTTCACAGTGAGGACAGGATAAACTTGCTTTATTTATTACGTAATGCGTCAAAACTTTATTTAAGAAAACACTTTAAAATGCCGAAGAAAGAACAGCAGATGCTGGAAAATCGAAGGTAGACAAAAATGCTGGAGAAAGTCAGCGGGTGAGGCAGCATCTGTGGAGCAAAGGAAATAGGCAACGTTTCAGGTCGAAACCCTTCTTCAGACTGATTTGAGGGTGGGGTGGGAAGAAGAAAGGAAGATGTGGAGTCAGTGGGCTGAGGGAGAGCTGAGAAGGGGAGGAGAAAGTAGGGACTAACTGACATTAGAGAAGTCAATGTTCATACTGCTGGGGTGCAAACTGCCCAAGCGAAACATGAGGTACTACTCCTCCAATTTACAGTGGTCCTCACTCTGGCCATGGAGGAGGCCCAGGCCAGAAAGGTCGGATTACAGAATGGGAGGGGGAATTCAAGTGCTGAACCACCAGGAGATCAGGTTGGTTATTGCGAACCGAGCGGAGGTGTTCGGCATGTGTGCGTAAGAGTGTGAGTGAGTGTGTGTGAGAGAGAGTGCGTATGTGAGTGAGAGAGGGACTTTGAGAGAGATGGGGGAGTGTTGTGTGTGTGAGAGAGGGACTGTGTGTGAGAGAGCGGAAGTGAGTTTGTGAGAGGGCAAGATAGAGGGTGTGTGTGTGTGTGAGAGAGGGAGTGTGTGTGAGAGGGAGTGTGTAAGAGAGAGCGAGTGTGTGAGAGAGAGCAAGAGAGAGAGGGTGCGCGCGAGAGCAAGGGAGAGGTTGTGTGAGAGACAGCAAGAGAGGGGTGCTTGTGTGAGAGGAAATGTGTGTGAGAGAAAGAGGGTGTGCGTGTGTGTGAGAGGGAGTGTGTGTGTGAGAGAACAAGAGAGGGAGTGCGTGTGTGCATGTGAGAGAGAGACAGAGAGAAGGTGTGTGTGGATAACATAGAAACATAGAAAATAGGTGCAGGAGGAAGGCATTCGGCCCTTTGAGCCAGCACCGCCATTCATTGTGATCATGGCTAATCATCTCCAATCAATAACCTGTGCCTGCCTTCTCCCCATATCGCTTGATTCCACTAGCCCCTAGAGCTCTATCTAACTCTTAAACCCATCCAGTGATTTGGTCTCCACTGCCCTCTGTGGCAGATAACTCCACAAATTCACAACACTCTGGGTGAAAAAGTTTTTTTCTCACCTCAGTCTTAAATTGCCTCCCCTTTATTCTAAGACTGTGGCCCCTGGTTCTGGACTCGCCCAACATTGGGAACATTTTTCCTGCATCTAGCTTGACCAGTCATTTTATAATGTTATATGTTTCTACACCAGTGAATACAAGCCTAATCTTTTCAATCTTTCCTCATATGACAGTCCCGCCATCCCAGGGATCAATCTCGTGAACCTGCGCTGCACTGCCTCAATCACAAGCATGTTCTTCCTCAAATTAGGAGACCAAAACTGTACACAATACTCCAGATGTGGTCTCACCAGAGCCCTATACATCTGCAGAAGAACCTCTTTACTCCTATACTGAAATCCACTTGTTGTGAAGGCCAACATTGCATTAGCCGTATTCACTGCCTGCTGTACCTGCACACCAACTTTCAGTGACTGGTGTACAAGGACGCCCAGGTCTCGCTGCACCTCCCCCTTACCTAACCTAACCCCATTGAGATAATAATCTGCCCCCTTGTTTTTGCTGCCAAAGTGGATAACCTCACATTTATCTATGTGAGGGAGAACAAGACAGAGAGGGAGTGTGTGTGTCATAGAGAGGGAGTGTGTGTGAGAGAGAGGGAGTGAGAGAGGGTATGTGAGAGAGACAGGGAGCTACACAGGGAGTGTGTGAGAGAGACAGGGAGTGAGAGAGGGTGTGTGTGAGAGAGAGGAGGGAGAGCACGAGAGGGTGGAGTGGAGAGAATTTGTGTAGGAGTGGGTGGAGAGAGTGGAGGGAGAGGGGAGAGAGGAATGTATATGTGCAGCTTTAAGGGACATTGGTCAGATAGCATTTGGAGTATTGTGTACAGTTCTGGTCACTCCATTACAGGAGTGATGTGGAGGCTTTGGGGAAGGCGCAGAGATGGTTAATCAGAATGGTTTAAAAACAAGCAGCTGCAGATGCTGGTTTACAAAAAGGACACAATGTGTTGGAGTAACTCTGCGGGACAGGCAGCATCTCTGGAGAGATCGAATGGGTGACTGAAGAAACGACCAGAAACGTTACCCATTCCTTCCAGCATTTTGTGTTTACCTAAACAGCGCCTATCCATCCACGTGGCGGTGTGCCAGCAGGCTGGAGGAGTGGGCAAAGGCCTTGCCACAGAGCAGGCAGGTGAAGGGGCACTGGCCGGTGTGGACTCGCCGGTGCTCCAGCAAGTGGTCAAGGCGGGTGAAGCACTTACCACAGGACGGGCAGGTGAACGGACGCTCACCGCTGTGGGTACGCCGGTGCTGCCACAGGCTGGACATGCGGGTGAAACCCTTGAACACTCAGCGCACACAAAGGGTCTTTCTCCGGTGTGTATCCGCTGGTGCTCCCGCAGCCTCCGTGCTCTGTTGTCACAGTGAGAGCAGCTGCTCGCTGGCGTGGGCCCGCCGGTGCTGCCGCAACCCCCGCGAGCTGTCAAACTCCTCACCGCAGTACGGGCAGTCATAGGGCTGGACACTGGTGTGCACGCGCTGGTGAGACAGGGAGTGGGAGGCCCTGGCAAAGCGCTCTCCACACACCGGGCTGGGGCAGGGACGGTCGGCGGTGTGCACCCGCTGGTGGGACAGCAGCTTGGAGGAGCGGGTGAAGCCCTTGCCGCACTGCGCGCAGGTGTAGGGGCGCTCGCTGGTGTGGTTGCGCTGGTGCTCCAGCAGTTGACTGGACCGGGTGAAGTCCTTGCCGCACTGGACGCAGGTGAAGGGGCGCTCGCCGGTGTGGGTGCGCTGGTGCTCCAGCAGGTTACTGGACCGGGAGAAGCCCTTGCCGCACTGGGCGCAGGTGAAGGGGCGCTCGCCGGTGTGTGTGCGCTGGTGCTCCAGCAGGTGACTGGACCGGTTGAAGCTCTTGCCGCACTGGGCGCAAGTGAAGGGGCGCTCGCCGGTGTGGGTGCGCTGGTGCACCAGCAAGCTGTGGGACTGGGTGAAGCCCATGCCGCAGTCCCTGCAGGTGTAGGGGCGCTCGCCGGTGTGGGTGCGCTGGTGCCTCAGCAGGTTGCTGGAGCGGGTGAAGCTCTTGCCACACTGGGCACAGGTGAAGGGGCGCTCGCCGGTGTGGATGCGCTGGTGCACCAGCAGGGTGCCGGGCTTGGTGAAGCCCTTGCCGCACTGGGCGCAGGTGTAGGGGCACTCGCCGGTGTGGGTGCGCTGGTGCTTCAGCAGGTGATTGGACTTTGTGAAGCCCTCGCCGCAATCTCTGCAGGTGTAGGGGCGATCGCCACTGTGGGTATGCTGGTGCTTCAGCAGCTTGCTGGAGCGGGTGAAGCCCTTGCCGCAGTCGCTGCAGGTGTAGGGCCGCTCCCCGGTGTGCACGCGCCTGTGCCCCTTCAGGTCTGTGGCAGACTTGAAGCCTTTGCCGCAGTCAGAGCAGGTGAAGGGCCGTTCACTGCTGTGCACCCGCCAGTGCTCCCGCAGCCCCGACATCCGGGCAAAGTTCTTGCCGCAGGTGTAGCAGCAATAGGGCTTCTCGCCCGTGTGCAGCCACCGGTGGGCCTTCAGGTCATTCGTCGTCTTGAAGCTCATGCCGCAGTCGGAGCAGGTGAAGGGCCTCTCGACGGTGTGCACGCGGTTGTGCTGCAGCAGGTTGTCGTAGCGGATGAAGCTCTTGTCACACTCCGAGCAGTCGAAGGGGCGTTCTCCCGTGTGCACCCGCCGGTGGGTCTCCAGCCGGCTCGGCTTCTGGTAGGCCTTGCCACACACGTCGCACTCATAACGCTTCTCCTTGTTGTGTCCCGTCATGTGGTCCTCCATCGAAGCCCAGCCCCTCGAAGCTCAGCCCGCACACCGAGCAGATGGGGGGAGGGGCTCAACGGCGCCCTGGCCGCCCTCAATGGCCGCTCACGTCCCCGTCTCTCCGTCCACAACAACGGCTCCTAAACACTGCAGGAGGGGAACACAGAGGGTCAACAAGCTGGCAAACGGGACATTACTAGCACGTATTGGGTGCATTTATGGCGGAGGAAACCGTTATCTATATTACTTAAACTCTGATCTTGACCGCTTTTGGTCACCTCGCTAAGTGCCCCCCTCCGCGGAGGATTTTTCCCGTCGATGAAAAATGAGGGAGATATTAATGTTTTTACAGAATTCCCCATTCTGTCTGCTTCCCCCTGCTGGCATCAGGGGGAGGGACTATAAAGCCCGGATGTGTCGTGCCTCACTCAATCTCTGCCAAACTCAGGAAGCAAGAGGGTCACCGCTCTCTGAGCTGCGAATAACACTGAACGCACGTCTACTCCACGGTGAGTCCCCACAATGCGGCTGTAAAGTGGCTGCTGCCCAATTATTTGCCTCGCCTTTTTAAAAAAAAGTTTGTGTTCACAAAATGAATTTTGGTAGTCAGGTGGCTGCTTGCTGCCCAATTGTTTGCCTCGCCTTTTGTTAAAAAAAAGTTTGTGTTCACAAAGTGGATTTTGGTAGTCAGGTGGCTGCTTGCTGCCCAATTGCTTGCCTCGCTTTTTTCTTTTTTTAAATTTTTTTTTATTAGAAGTTAATACAGTACAAAACAGTACAGTGGAACCTAATTTTAGGTGCCGATTATGTCATACCGTAATCCATTCTATGTACAACCTCTAGTTTTATGTTTTGAGAAGGAAGTAAGCAAGACAAGAAAAAGAAAACAATAGAAAGGGGAAAAAGAGGAAAAATAGATGGTAGAGAATAGAAAAACGTAAAGTGTGTATATATTAAAAAAAAGAAGAAAAAGTGGAAAGTAGAAATAGGAGAGAAGGCCCCTTAAAAGAGAAATTTTCAAATCTTTATTCGGAGATGTAAAACTATCCGCGGCATGAACTGAAATCAGCAATCTTTACGGTACCGCTGCATCACATGATTCCAAAAAGTCGATGAAAGGAGACCAACTCCTTAAGAATTGGTCATATTAGTCGGAGTCTCATTTCTTCAAGGCGTGCTATGTCCATCATATTCCTAATCCACATTTTAACAGTTGGTATGGTTGTATTTTTCCAAAATTTAAGTATCAATTTCTTTCCAATTATTAACCCATAATTAAAAAAAAAGTTTTGGTCTTTATTTAAATTGATATCTTCTCCTATTATTCCAAATATAATCCATTCCGTTTTTGGTTCTATTCTTGACTTGAAAAGCTTTGTAAATATATCAAATATATCGCTCCAAAATGTATTCAACTTTGTACATCCTACAAATGAATGTGTTATATTAGCGTTTTGAAACAAACATTTATCGCATCTGGGAGAGACGTTTGGATAAAATTTATTCAACCTCGTTTTTGAATAATATAGTCTATGTAATAATTTGAATTGAATTAAATTATGTCTTGCATTATTAGAACCATTATGTGTGTTCATCAGATACTTTTCCCATCTATCCTTCAAGATCTTTATCATTGACTTCCGGTTGGCGCCACGATGTGAGTGGAATCGCGCCATTACAGCTCCGCAAAAAACTGAATTTAAAACGGGGGTTAAAGGGTCAAACAAACGCACTTACCACAGGAGATCGATTGCGAACGGCTCCGGCAGCGTTTAAAAGGTGCGTGACGTCATCAGGCGCGCGATTTTAAGAAGAAATTATGACCCAGCGCTCCCCTCCCCCCACCACTGGAAAAAAAGCTACGAGAAGGGAAACTGGCCTCAGCTCGGGTGCAGCTGCTGCTTCTCAAGAAGATGTCTCACAGAGGAAAGCTGAAATGGAGGAACTTAAGACTACCATTCTAGGTGAGATAAAGAAGCAGAGGAAGGAGTATATGGAGGAGATAAAGAAGCAGAGGAAGGAGTATATGGAGGAGATAAAAAGTTTAAAAGCGGATATGCTGGTGTCTCACGAGAAAAATAAAGAAGATAAAGAAGACTTAATAAAACAAGTTATAACGACGGTAAAAAGTATGATGGATGAGTGGAAGGAAAAGGCTAATGCCGAGTTACAAACTCAATTTGAGGATGTAAAGGAAATAGCTGCTGGGATGGAAAGAAAGCTGGATGACAAGATAGATCCTACTATAATTTCGCTAGACCAACAAGGCGAAGCAATTAAAGAGCTAACTAAAATTGCTGAAGTGAATACTAAGGAGACCGAAAAACTCCGTGCCGAGAACAAACGCCTCTTAGAATTATTACATAAAACAAACGAGAAATGTATTGATCTGGAGGGACGCCAACGCCGTAAAAATTTGCGTATAGTTGGTCTGAGCGAAGGTCGTGAGGGGAGTCAAGATCCTCGAAAATTTGTTGCAAAACTTTTAATGGATATTTTGAATTTGGATCATGAACCCCTGTTGAGCCGTGCACATAGGGCTCTAAGACGGGCCCCTGGGATAGGTTCATCGCCCAGACAAATGATTGTAAAAGTGGCCTTTGACCATGTCTTCAAAGAAATGATGAAGATAATAATAAAAAAGAGAAACCTGAAATACGAGGGAGACAACATCAGTATTTTTAGAGACTTCCCAGCAGAAGTGGCCAAGAAAAGAGCACTATTTAAAGAAACAAAAGGTATCCTGAGGAATTTACAGAATACTAAGAATCTGAGATATGGCTTGATGTACCCAGCAATACTGAGAGTAACTTATGATGACAAGGAATATCGTTTCGTTAAGCATACTGAAGCATTGAAATTCGCCCGAGACATACAGCAGAAGCCAGAAGATGAAGAGAGAGAAGATGCGGAGGAAGAACCCGAGGGAGAAGGAGAGGACTGAACTTTTATCATCGACCTGTGGTTATGAAATACTCACTTAGAAGGAAGTGGAATAATGGGCATTTAGTAGTAGTTCTGTATTAATTATTAGAAAATATTTAATTATTCCATGATAATAGTATTACATATTATAGTATTAAATACAATTGATATTAGTAATTAGCAAATAGTAATATGAATAATAGAAATAATTACTAAGTACTAAGTATATAAAGTTAGTACCCCACCCCAATATATATAGCATTTGAGATAGGAGCTGGTATAATCAACATCTTTTTTTTTAATTAAAAAAACGGAAGTCTTTAGATTAATGGCCACGTTAGTGTGGCTTTCACCTTCACATACTACACACTATACAAGTGTAGTTTCTTTTTTTTCTGAGCACCCTATTAACACCCTTTACTTTTTTTTTATTATTGATATTTCTTATTGTTTTTGTTTTTTATTGATCTTATATTATATATTATTTGAATGTAGATGTGAAGGATATTGTGTATTTAGTTTAAGAAGACATAGATGTGGATTAAGGTGGAAAGAAATTCTCATTGGATTGATGTTCGGGTGCAACGGGGAGCTGGGGGAGTCAAGAAGGCTACTCCAAAAAAAGCCGCCCTAATAGTAAAATGCATGATATAAAGGTGAAGACTGGGGGTGATGGAGTAACCTTCTGTAGTTGGAATGTAAAAGGAATTAATGAACCAATTAAAAGGGGAAAGGTGTTAGCTCAGTTGAACAGATTGAAGACAGATGTCATTTTCCTTCAAGAGACTCATCTTAAAAAAGATGCTCAACATAGATTAACAGCTAAATGGATTTCTAAGGTGTATCATTCTACATTTATTCATAAATCTAGAGGAGTTGCAATAATTATTCGCAAAGGTATACCTTTCATACAAAGTTCTATTATAGAGGATAAAGAAGGCAGATATGTAATAATTACAGGGGAATTATATTCAAAAAAGGTAATTTTAATGAATATATATGCCCCTAATTTTGATAATCCATTATTTTTTAAGAAAATATTTAATAATATTCCTATATCCACTCAACACAATTTAATAATTGGAGGTGATTTAAATTGTACTTTAGATAATTATCTAGATAGATCATCTGCAAAAAGGAAAGCTGCCTCGAAATCAAGTAAATTCATAAATGCTTTTATCAATACATCTAATATTAAAGACATCTGGAGGTTAGATAATCCATCCGGACGAGAATATTCTTTTTTCTCGCCCGTACATGGAACCTATTCGAGGATAGATTATTTTTTAATAGATTCTAAATTACTTCCTTTTACGTATGATGCAAAATATCATAATATTATCATCTCGGATCATGCGCCATTAACATTTAAGATAAAATTAAAAGATATATCTAATAAAACTACTACCTGGAGATTTAACCCTCAGATATTAAAGGACAATGACTGTTGTAAATATGTGATGGATCAGATTAAATTATTTTTTGAAACTAATGATAATCCTGAAACTTCTCCATCACTATTTTGGGACACATTTAAGGCATTCATGCGTGGCGCAATAATATCCGCACAAGCACATCTCAATAAAGAAAATCGAAAAATAGAACAAAATTTAGAAAATGAGATAAAACGTCTAGATAATGAAAATATAAAACAGCCTTCCAAAGAGTTAAGTAATAAAATTGCATCAGTAAAATATAGATTAAATAAAATATATTCTAATCAAGTGATTAAACTTTTTCAACAAACTAAGCAAGTGTATTTTGAATTTGGAGATAAGCCACAAAAATTACTAGCACGACAGCTTAGAAAATTAGAAGATGAGAAGATGATACACGGAATTAGATCCGAGTATGGAAATATATTAATTACTCCAAAAGATATTAATGATAGATTTTTACAATATTATAAAAATCTTTATTCGTCAAAACTAACAGGACAAACAGATAGTATGGAAATATTTTTACAAGAATGTCAATCAATAGCTTAGATCAGGAAGGTAGAGAATTGTTAAATGCTGAAATAACAGTAAAAGATATTATAGAATCAATTAGTTCGCTAAAGAACGGAAAAGCAGCGGGCCCAGATGGCCTGAGTGCAGAATTTTATAAAAAATTTCAAGATCTGATTTCCCCAAGATTACAAATAATGTATAGATATGCATATGACCAAGGAAAATTACCAGATTCTTTAAATGAATCCACAATTACACTCATCCCTAAAGTAGATAAGGATTTGGAAGATCCTGGATCATATAGAGCGATTGCCCTTTTAAATACAGACCAAAAAATATTAACTAAGGTCTTATCTAGGAGATTAAGTTTAGTGATCTCTAAATTAATACATTATGATCAAACAGGTTTTATCCCAAAACGTTACTCATCCCATAATCTCAGACGTTTGTTTAATATTATATATTCAAAAAGAATACGAGATACGGAACTAGCGGTTATATCACTAGATGCAGAAAAAGCGTTTGATCAGGTGGAATGGATGTATTTATTTAATATAATGGAAAAGTTTCAATTGGGGGATAGATTTTGTAAATGGGTAAGAATTTTATACTCGAATCCTATGGCAAGAATTTTGACTAACCAAATTTTATCAGCCAAATTCAAACTCTCTAGGGGATGCAGACAGGGATGTCCGTTATCACCCTTATTGTTCGCATTGGTGATAGAACCATTGGCGGAAAAAATTAGATCTGAACCTGAAATATATGGCTATAATACTGATACAACAATTAATAAAATTTCTTTATATGCAGATGATGTTTTGATTTATATTACAAAACCGGAAATTAGTATTCCCAACCTGCTAAACATTATAACTAAGTTTGGTGCATTTTCTGGGTATAGGATTAATTGGGATAAAAGCGAGATTATGCCAATAACAGGAATAAATCTAAATACATTACAACAATACCCATTAAAAGTAGTTACAGACAAACTTAAATATTTAGGGATTAACGTAACTAAAACTCATAACTCATTAATAAAATCCAACTATCCTCAACTATTAGATAAACTTAGAAAAAATATTTATATTGGAAAACACTTCCTATATCCATGATTGGTAGAATAAGTGCCATAAAGATGGTATTTCTACCGCAGTTGTTATATTTGTTTCAGGCTATTCCTTTTTTTCTTCCGAAAACTTTTTTTTTTAAATTGATAATATTGTCAATAGTTTTATTTGGGATTATAAAAATCACAGAATAAATAAAAAACATCTATGCAAAGCTAAGATAAATGGAGGATTAGCACTTCCAAACTTTTTATATTATTTTTGGGCTGTTCAGATTAAGAATATGAATTTCTGGTGGGTAAATATGGATCATGAACCGACATGGTTAAATATAGAAAAGGAGGACTGTCTACCTTTCAATGTAGGTTCGATAATTTTTGCACCAACGGAAGTACAAAAAAAATATTATAAAGACAACCTAATAATATATAATAATAGACGTATTTGGAAACAAATAGTTAAGACTCTACACTTGGATAATCTCTCATTTAGATTACCAATTATGAATAATCCATCGTTTAAACCTGCTATATTAGATGGGGGGTTTAAACAATGGGATGATTTAGGAATTACAAGGATAGAACACCTGTATAGAAAAGGAAAATTTCTTTTATTCCAGGAGTTACAAGATATTTATGGATTGTCTCCACAACATTTGTTTAGGTATTTACAAATTAGAGATTATATTAAATCCAATACACAAGATTATAAAAATAAAGAAGCAGGATTGTTAGACGAACTGTTTAATTTATATCCAAATACAGAAAAATTAATAGCCTATATATATAACATCATTTTGGATAAGGAGAATCCAATAACGGAAGTATATCGTCAAGCATGGGAAAATGAAATGGGATTGGCTATAACAAAAGAAAACTGGGAAGAAAGTCTACAACGAATACACCGGTGTTCATTAAACGCCAGACATATACTGATACAATTTAAAGTATTATATAGGTTACATTATTCGAAAACTAAATTAAATAGTATTTTTCCGAATCTCTCCGCTATTTGTGATAAGTGCAAGAAAGCAGAGGCAAATTTAATACATAGTTTCGTTACATGTCCTAAATTGAATTATTACTGGACAGAAATTTTTAAAGTTATTTCTGAAGTCATCAAAGTTAAATTGGACCCTAACCCAAAGCTAATAATATTTGGAATTCCGGATTTACATCTATCACTTACAGTAAATCAAAGAAATTTCTTTGATTACTGTTTGATAATTGGGAAAAAAATCATATTGAAATTTTGGAAGGGAACATTATCCCCCACAACCAAAATGTGGGCAACAGAGATGATGGAGACGTTACATCTGGAAAGAATTAGATTTGTCCTATTGGACAAGTATAATTCTTTTGAACAGATATGGTCTCCATATATACAGTATTTAGAGAAGTAGCTGTTCTTGGCAACACAGCTCGGCGTGCACCCTGCGGGATTTGGTGAGAATAATTCATTTTTATATTGGAATTAACATATATGCCTTTATTGATACTATCACTTGTAGTAGTGTTATTAATAATACATATTGTGGTTACTAAAAATCCATTTTTTTTTTTTTTTTTCCGTTTCTCTTTTCTTTCTTATATATAATCAAATTATTATTTAATCACTCTCTTAATGATTTATAACTGTTCTATTCTTTCTCTATCATTATTTCTAAAAAAATAGTAGATAAGTATTACTAGTGTTTTACTTAATGCAAATTGAATTAATTTGATATAAAGTTGTTTGAAGCATTGTAATTGATTACCTTTAATAAAAAAATATATTAAAAAAAAAGATCTTTATCATTAGCTCATGTTCCCAATCTTCTCTTAGTGCTTCTGTTGAGGGTAATTCTCTATTTAATATATTATTATAAAAGTACGATATTAGTTTTTGTGAATCAGCCTTAATATTCATTGCTTCTTCTAAAGGGTCTAAAAATATAGTTTGAAATCTATGTGTATATTTCTTCATAAAGTCACATATCTGTATATATTTAAAATATTGATTATCCTTCAGTTTAAATTTTAATTTTAATTGTTGAAATGATAACAGTTTGCCCAATTCATACATATCCCCTACTTTCCTAATCCCCAGTCTATCCCATTGTTGATATGTGTTGTCGATGAGAGATGGTTTGAATGCGGGGTTGTTCGATAGTGGGGTTAGTACTGATAATTATTTAATTTCAAGGATACTTTTATTTGTGTCCAAATTCTTATTGTATTGTGAATAATTGGGTTCTTCTTATATATTGTACTATTCAATTTTATCGGTGAGAGCAAGATCGTTCCTATATCGTGCGGATAGCACTCCTCTTTCTCCATTCTTATCCACTCCAACTGCTGAGTGGAACTATCCAACTAGTACATTATGTTCTTAATATGCACTGCCCAGTAGTAATACATAAAGTTAGGTAATGATAAACCCCCAACTTCTTTAGGTTTACACAAATCTTTCGTTGAATTCTGTGTGCTCTGTAATCCCATATAAAATTAGTGATAGTAGAATCTAGTTTTTTGAAAAAGTATTTTGGAATATATATTGGGATCGCTTGAAACAAATATATTAATTGTGGTAAGAAAGTCATTTTTATAGCGTTAATTCTACCTATCAATGAGAGCGGGAGCGTTTTCCAAAATTTAATCATATAATTCAGTTTATTTAATAGTGGCATAAAATTGGCACTAAATAATGATTTGTCTTCTCGTAATTTGAATACCCAGATACTTGAATTTTTCTGTTGCAATTTTGAAGGGGAATTTTAGTAAGTGTCTCGAATCCTGTGGTTTTAAAGACATAATTTCGCTTTTATTCCAATTTATTCTATATCCTGAAAAAGAGCCGAATTCCTCAATTAGTGTTAATGTGGGTATATTCGTTTGTGTATTAGTAATATATAAAAGGATATCATCAGCGTATAATGAAATTTTATTCTTTGAGTCCTTAGTGTTATATCCGTGCATATTCGGGTGATTTCTAATCCTTTCGGCCAGCGGTTCTATCATAAGGGCAAATAGCAATGGTGATAAGGCACAACCTTGCCTATTACCCCTTGATAAGTAAAATTTTGGAGATAGCATATTGTTAGTTAATATACTTTACTAAAAAAAAGTTTGTGTTCACAAAATGAATTTTGGTTGTCAGATGGCTGCCTGCTGCCCAATTGTTTGCCTCGCCTTTTTATATAAAGTTTGTGTCCAGAACATGAATTTTGGTTGTCAGGTTGTCAGCTTCCTGCCCAATTGTTTGCCTCGCCTTTTGTTAAAAAAGTTTGTGTTCACAAAATGAATTTTGGTTGTCAGGTGTCAATTATGTGAGGTAAGGGAAACACGTAGAGTAGCTATGGAAACTGAGATTCAAAGAAGAGGAAGTACTGACACTTTCGAAAAATATAAAAGTGGATAAGTCTCCAGGTCCTGACATATTCCCTAGGACATTGAGGGAAGTTAGTGTAGAAATAGCAGGGGCTATGACAGAAATATTTCAATTGTCATTAGAAACGGGAATAGTGCCGGAGGATTGGCGTACTGCGCATGTTGTTCTTGTTTAAAAAGGGTTCTAAGAGTAAACCTAGCAATTATAGACCTGTTAGTTTGACGTCAGTGTTGGGCAAATTAATGGAAAGGATACTATATATAAGCATCTGGATAAACAGGGTCTGATTAGGAACAGTCAACATGGATTTGTGCCTGGCAGGTCATGTTTGACTAATCTTCTTGAATTTTTTGAAGCGGTTACTCGGGAAATTGATGAGGGTAAAGCAGTGGATGTTGTATATATGGACTTCAGTAAGGCCTTTGACAAGGTTCCTCATGGAAGGTTGGTTAAGAAGGTTCAATTGTTGGGTATTAATGGTGGAGTAGCAAAATGGATTCAACAGTGGCTGAATGGGAGACGCCAGAGGGTAATGGTGGATGGCTGTTTGTCAGGTTGGAGGTCAGTGACTAGTGGGATCTGTGTTGGGTCCACTGTTGTTTGTCATGTACATCAATGATCTGGATGATGGTGTGGTAAATTGGATTAGTAAGTATGCAGATTTTACTAAGATAGGTGGTGTTGTGGATAATGAAGTAGATTTTCAAAGTCCACAGAGAGATTTAGGCCATTTGGAAGAGTGGGCTGAAAGATGGCAGATAGAGTTTAATGCTGATAAGTGTGAGGTGCTACATCTTGGCCGGTCAAATCAAAATAGGACGTACATGGTAAATGGTAGTGAATTGAGGAATGCAGTTCAACAGAGGGATCTAGGAATAACTGTGCACAGTTCCCTGAAGGGGGAATCTCATGTAGATAGGGTGGTAAAGAAAGCTTTTGGTGTGCTGGCCTTTATAAATCAGAGCATTGAGTATAGAAGTTGGGATGTAATGTTAAAATTGTACGAGGCATTGGAGAGGCCAATTCTGGTGTATGGTGTACAATTTTGATCGCCTAATTATAGGAAGGATGTCAACAAAATAGAGAGAGTACAGAGGAGATTTACTAGAATGTTGCCTGGGTTTTAACAACTAAGTTACAGAGAAAGGTTGAACAAGTTAGTTCTTTATTCTTTGGAGCGCAGAAGTTTAAGGGGGGACTTGATAGAGGTCTTTAAAATGATGAGAGGGATAGACAGAGTAGACGTGGATAAGCTTTTCCCACTGAGAGTAGGGAAGATTCAAACAAGAGGACATGACTTGAGAATTAAGGGACAGAAGTTTAGGGGTAACATGAGTGGGAATTTCTTTATTCGGGGTGTGGTAGCTGTGTGGAATGAGCTTCCAGTGGAGGTGGTGGAGGCAGGTTCGATTTTATAATTTAAAAATAAATTGGATAGTTATATGGACGGGAAAGGAATCGAGGGTTATGGTCTGAGTGCAGGTAGATGGGACTAGGGGAGAATAAGTGTTCGGCACGGACTAGAAGGGCCGAGATGGCCTGTTTCCATGCTGTAATTGTTATGTGGTTATATGGCTGCTTGCTGACAAATTGTTTGCCTCGCCTTTTGTTTAAAATATTTGTGTTCACAAAATGAATTTTGGTTGTCAGGTGGCTGCTTGCTGCCCAATTGTTTGCCTCGCCTGTTGTTAAAAAAAGTTAGTGTTCACAAAATGAATTTTGGTTGTCAGGTGGCAGCTTGCTGCCCAATTGTTTGCCTTTTAAAACCGTTGCAACCGTTGGCTGCCAGTCCAAGAATCCATTAGGCCCACAATGCCTATACTAGCTCTCTGGAAACCAGTACCTTCGGCCCGCAACAACCAACACTCCCCCCAATGGCGAGCAATATTGGAATTGGTGGAGAGGTGGAGTATTGCGTTGGTGACCAGCCCTCCCGTGTGATGCTGGGACTCAACGGGTCCCCCTTAGTCTAGTATAATTCTACGTGGCACAGTGGTACAGCTGCTGCCTCACCGCCAGAGACCCGGGCTCGATCCTCACTACAGGTGCAGTCTGTGTGGAGTTTGTACGTTCTCCCCTTGACCTGCGTGGGTTTTTACTCCAGGTGCTCCGTTTCCTCCAACATTTCAAAGACGTTCAGGGTTGTAGATTAATCGGCCTCCACAAAATTATTAAATTGTCCCTAATGTGCGGAGGATAGTGCTAGTGTACGGGGTGATCGCTGCTCGGCGCTGACTCCGTGGCCGAAAGACCTGTTTCCGCGCTGCATCTCTGAACTAAACTAAACCAAAGGGTCTCAACCCAAAATGTCACCCATTCATTCTCTCCACTGATGCTGCCTGACCCACTGAATTACTCCAGCACTTTGTGTCTATCTTCTCCACAAATGCTGCACGACCCACTGAGTTACTCCAGCACACTCTCTCTCTCTGTCTCCTCTCCCCTCCCCTCTCTCTGTCTCTCTCTCTGTCTCTCTCTCTGTCTCTCTCTCTGTC